>NC_069501.1:625600940-625900940 GCF_027579735.1 Bombina bombina
GTCTGCCCGCACCTTCCTACCAGGTTGGTGAGAGAGTTTGGCTGTCCTCCCGCAACTTGAACTTTCGTGTGCCTTCCAATAAATTGGCTCCCCGTTATGTTGGTCCTTTTCAAATACTCCGACGGGTTAATCCTGTGGCCTACGCTCTTGACCTTCCTCCTGCTATGCGCATTTCCAATGTTTTTCATGTCTCCCTCTTGAAACCATTGGTTTGTAATCAGTTTACTACTGTGTTGCCTCGTCCCCGTCCTATCTTTGTTGACAACAATGAGGAGTATGAGGTCAGCAGCATTTTTGACTCTCGTATGTCTAGGGGCCGTGTACAGTATTTGGTTCACTGGAGGGGCTACTGTCCGGAGGAGCGTTCTTGGGTTCCCTCCTCTGATGTTCATGCTCCCGTCCTCCTCCGTGCCTTCCATGCCCGTTTCCCCAATAAGCCTTTTGTCCTCCCGAGGGGGAGGGGTCGTTGAGGGGAGGGTACTGCCATGGTTTTTTCCCTGTTGTGTTTGCCATGTGCTGCTGGCAGCCATTTTACTCACCTCTCTTCCTGACTATGGTGCATTGTGGGGGATGCTGCTCATTTCCTGCACTTCCTTTTATGTCCAGACTGGTGTGCATCATCCATGGAGACAGGATGCAGTCTCAGAATTGTGATGTCATCACTTATTATTTAAAGGGCCTCTGTTCAGTATGCTTTGCCTTTGCGTTGTCTCAGACCTGTTTGTGAGAGTTCCTGTATATTACCTGGCTGCCTGACGTCCTTCCTGGTTCCTGATCCCTGGCTTGTTCCTGACTCTGCTGTTTTCCTTGTTCCTGATTCCGGCTCGTCTGACTATTCACTTTGGCTCCTGACTCGGCTCGTCTGACTACCAGCTCTGGTTTTGACTCCTGGCTTGTTATTTGACTTGTGGACTTTTTATTATTTTTTGCTATTAATAAAGGTGTGATTATTTTTGCACTTCTCGTCTCAGTCTGATTCCTGGCACCCTGACACCTTTCCTCCCTGTGAGTGATTGTTCCAGTTCCAGTAAGGGAACAGGGTCTAGGATTCTATTTAAATCTGTTCATCGTTCCCAAAAAAGAGGGACATTTTCTACCAATTTTAGACCTAAAGTGCCTCAACAAGTTTCTCAGGGTACCATCCTTCAAAATGGAAACCATTCATTCCATTCTTCCTTTGTTCCAAGTTCATGATGACCATAGACCTGAAGGACGCGTATCTTCATGTTTCCCCTCCACAGGGATCATCAAAAATTCCTGAGATCCGCCTTTCTAGACAAACACTTTCAGTTTGCGGCTCTTCCATTTTGGCCTTGCCACAGCTCCCAGAATGTTCTCAAAGGTTCTGGGGACTCTCTTGTCAGTGTTTAGGTCTCAGGGAATTGCAGTGGTGCCAAACCTGGACGACATATTGGTTCAGGCGCCATCTTTTCAACAAACAAACTCTCTCATAAAGAGATCTTGTTGCCTTTTCTATGTTCCCACGGTTGGAAAGTGAATCTGGAAAAGAGTTCCCTTGTTCTAGCTACAAGGGTGGTTTTCTTAGGGACCATAATAGATTCCCTATGTATGAAAATTATTCTGATGTAGGTCAGAAAATCCCAAATTCTCTCCTCTCTTCGGCCATCAGTGGCTCAATGTATAGAGGTAATTGGTCTGATGGTCGCTTCCATGGATATCATTCCCTTTGCTTGATTCCATTTGAGAGCTCTGCAAGTATGCATGCTCAGACAATGGAACGGAGACCATTCATATCTATCTCAGAGGATAGACATAGACCAGTCGACAAGAGACTCTCTCCCATGGTGGCTTTCTCAGGACCATCTGTCTCAGGGCACATGCTTCCTGAGACCTTCCTAGGTGATTGTGACCACGGATGCCAGCCTGCTAGGCTGGGGAGCAGTCTGGGACTCATTAAAGGCGCAGGGACTATGGACTCGGGAGGAGTCTGCTCTCCCTATAAACATCTTGGAGTTGAGAGCGATTTACAATGCTCTGATGGCTTGGCCTCAATTGTCCCTAGCCCGGTTTATCAGGTTTCAGTCGGACAACATCACCTCAGTGACTTACATCAACCACCAGGGAGGAACTCTGAGTTCCTTAGCCATGAAGGAGGTGGCACCAATTATTCAGTGGGCGGAAACTCACAATTGTTGTCTATCTGCCACCCACATTCCCGGAGTGGACAACTGGGAAGCGGATTTCCTGAGCACACAGACATTTTATCCCGGGGAGTGGGCTCTCCATCTGGAGGTGTTCTTCAGCTTAACCCTCAAATGAGGGGTGCCGGAGTTGGATCTGATAGCGTCTCGGCAGAACGCCAAGCTTCCAAGGTACGGTTCAAGGTCAAGAGATCCTCAGGCCACTTTGATAGATGCTCTGGCGGTTCCTTGGGATTGCGGTCTAGTATACCTGTTTCCTCCGTTTGCACTCCTTCCACAAGTTATTGCTCGTATCAAACAAGAGAGAGCATTGGTAATTCTAATAGCTCCTGCATGGTCTTGCAGGATCTGGTATGCAGACCTAGTGAAGTTGTCTTCTCGGCCGCCTTGGAGGTTGCCTCTGAGGAAGGACCTTCTAACTCAGGGTCCATTCCTCCATCCAAATCTCGTTTCTCTGAAGCTGACTGCTTGGATATTGAACGCTTAGTTCTGTCTAAGCGTGAATTTTCGGTCACTGAGACCATGATCCAGGCTCGCAAGCCTGTTACTCAAAACATTTACCATAAGGTATGGTGTAAATACCTTTATTGGTGTGAATCTAAGGGCTACTCTTGGAGTAGGGTCAGGATTCCTAGAATTGTGTCCTTTCTCCAGGAAGGTCTGGAGAAATGATTGTCAGTCAGTTCTCTGAAAGGTCAGATTTCTGCATTATCTATTTTATTACATAAGCATCTGGCGGATGTGCCAGGTGTTCAATCTTTTTGTCAGGCCCTGGTCCAAATCAGGCCTGTGTTTAAGCCTTAATCTTGTTCTTAAAGTTTTGCAGCAGGCTCTGTTTGAGCCAATGCATTCCATAGGTATTAGGTTGCTATCTTGGAAGATTTTGTTTCTTATTGCTATCTCTTCTGCTTGGAGAGTTTTGGAAATTTCAGCTTTGCAGTGTGATTCACCTTATCTTATCTTTTATGCGGATAAGGCGGTTCTTCGTACTAAATTGGGGTTTCTTCCTAAAGTGGTTTTGGATAGAAATATTAATCAGGAAATTGTTGTTCCTTTTCTCTCTGTCCCAATCCTTCTTCTCATAAAGAACGTTTGTTGCATAACTTGGATGTTGTGCATGCTCTAAATGTCTACCTACAGGCTTTTCGCCAGTCTTCTGCCCTGTTTGTTTGTTTCTCAGGAAAGCGTAAGGGTCAGAAGGCTACTTCTACTTCTCTTTCCCTCTGGTTGAGAAGTATGATTTGTTTTGCTTATGAGACTGCTGGACAGCAGCCTCCTGAGAGAATTACCACTAGGGTCGTCTCCTCTTCTTGGGCTTTCAAAGATGAAGCTTCTGTGGAACAGCTTTGCAAGGCTGCAACTTGGTCCTCTCTGCATACTTTTTCCAAATTTGTTACTTTTGCCTCGGCTGAGGCCTCTTTTGGGAGAAAGGTTCTTCAAGCAGTGGTGCCTTCTGTTTTGGTCTGCCTGTCTTGTTCTCCCTCCCTGTTCATTCTGTGTCCTCTAGCTTGGGTATTGGGTCCCACTAATAATTGAATGACGTTGTGGACTCTCCATATCTTAGGAAAGAAAACAAAATGTATGCTTACCTGATAAAAAAATGTTTTCCCAGATATGGAGAGTCCACGACCCCACCCTTTATTAAGTCAGTTATTTTTAACTAAACCTCAGGCACCTCTACACATTTGTGTTATTATTTTTCCATTTCCCTTCGGTCAAATTACTGGGGATTATGGGTAGGGGAGTGACACTTAACAGCTTTGCTGTGGTGCTCTTTGCCTCCTCCTGTTGGCCAGGAGTGATATTCCCACTAGTAATTGAATGACGTTGTGGACTCTCCATATATCGAAAAGAAATAAAAAAAATTTTAGGTAAGCAAAATTTTGTTTTTAATCTAAAGTGCATTGTTCTGCAGTACTATTTTCAGTTCTAAGGATTATAAAAGCTACAATTTCAGAGCTAAATTAAGTGAAAAGGGGCAGAATAATCAATGGAGTTACACAGCAAAATTGTTTTAATATGCACAACTAAACCTCTTATATATAAATTTCCAGCTCAGCTATTTACTTTACTAATTATGGGCTAGGTTAGTGGAGCACTAATTTATTGTGTGGCCGCAAACGGGCAAATTCTGTTAGTTTGCAGGAGCGCAATAAATAACCAGCTAATACAAGTGGCTAGTTATTGCTAGCGACATGAGAACAAGGCTCCCATTGGAGCGCATTGAAGCTCGCTGTCGTGAGCGCAATGCTTCTGTGCAATTGCGCCTAACTTGTAATACCAGCGCACATTTTTGTGGAAGCAATATTTTGCGACCCACTTATAATCTTGCCCTATATGCTTTATATTATATGTTTTGCTTGTTTTAATTATTCTTCCTCACCACCTTGCCTTCTCATTTGCCTTCTCCCTATTTTAGTGGTCCTGCACTCCTAACCATCTTGGGTTTCCTGGTTTTGTTTGCTTATTTTCCTTCTTAATATGGGAAGAGTCCACAGCTGCATTCCTTACTTGTGGGAAATACTGAACCTGGCCACCAGGAGGAGGCAAAGACATCCCAGCTAAAGGCTTAAATACCTCCCCCACTTCCCCATAACCCCAGTCATTCTTTGCCTTTTGTCACAGGAGGTTGGCAGAGAAGTGTTAGAAAATTTCGGAGTAGTCTCTTATGGAGGGTAGTACTCTTCGAGGTGGGACTGGAGTTTTAAGTAGTCCTGTCAGCCTCTCAGTGAGAGTATGGATGAAAGTTAAAGTCCGGAGATGCAGAAAGAGTCTTTCTGCGAAACCATCCTGACTCATATTAACAGCTCTATAAGCAATCAGCGTTGACGAATTTCGCTGCCTGCTTTCTTCACTCAAGTCCATGTCAGAAGCAACGCTACTATCTGTCAAACTTAAAGTACCATGTTACTGTTCCACGGCATAGATTCTGTTAAGATTGTTTCATGTATGATAACACAAGAAGACAGGGTCACAGTGGGACTCCTTTTATCTGTATAGAACCAAGGGTTAATAATCTTATATGTTTATTTGATTTTATGCTGCTTTTATGTGAGAGATTTTATGGGCTCATAGGCTGTTATGGAATATACAGGTTTCACTTTCACTTTGAGAGCTGTGCTGCTTACAGGCTTGGCTCGCTTTTTCTCTTAACAGGGACGGTCCTGCATTGTGCACCATGTGATTCATTCCCTCTTTCCTGACTGGGTGTCTATCAGAGAGGTGTCATAAACCTCTGTACTGTCTGGGTCATAGGAGGTGGTGAGTGCCCCAGCCATTGGGGTATAAGGTGCCGTTTTAAAAAAAAAAAAAAATTGTTTTATTTCTATAGTTCTCTGGTTATTGCACTAGCGATGGAGGATTCTGTTACTTTAGAGGGTACTCCCTCTATGCCTAAAGAGTAATTCCTGTTTATATTGTGAGGAGGCCTTAGATCCGCCTTCTCAATTATGTTCCATAGGCCTTGATAATGTGATAATATTAAACATGTTTGAAACCACTGAGCCGTCCACCTCTGAGGAGTTGTCGTCCAGGGAGGTGCGTACCCTACATTCTTATCCCTCTACACATGCAGTTTTCCATAGCATTGTTGATCCTTCATCTGGAGGGGGCCTTTTTTCACCAGTTGTTACTGCGCAGTTCAGACAGCGCTGTCTGCAGCCTTTAATGCTTTACCTTGCACTGCTAAGCACAAGCGAAAGGTTACATATTGCACTCCTTCCCAGAGTACATCAGATATTTTATTGGATTTAACTGATAGGGTTATCCGAGGATGAAGTTCTTTCTGAGACTTCAGAGTATGAACATTCTGGGTCGGAGTCTGCTGCCGCTAAATCTCCAGCTGCCGAGGAACCCAACTTTAATTTTAGGAATTTGCGCTTTCTTCTAAAGGAAGTTTTTGGCGAATTCAGAGGTTCCAGAGGCCAAATTGCCTGATGAACCTTTGATTCCTTAATTGGATAGAGTTTGAGGACAGGGTGGTACCTTATCCGTCCCTGCTCCTGTTTGATGGCGAACATTATTAAGAATGAATAGGACAGGATTGGATTACTTTTTCCCCTCTTCTCTTTTTAACAAATTGTTCCCGGTCCTGGACTCTCAATGGAGTTGTGAAGTTACGGGATTGATTGAGGGGGAGGGTCCCCTCAACGTTATTCAGGAAAGAATTAAGGCTTTGAGGGTTGCTAATTCTTTTATCTGTGATGCTAATAAGCAGATTATTCGCCTGAATGCTACGGCTTCAGCTTATTCTGTTCAGGCCCATCGGGCTCTGGCTGAAGTCATGGTCTGCGGATATGACTTCTAAGTCTAGCCTTCTTTCCCTCCCCTTTAAGGGAATGATTTTGTTTGGTCCAGGCCTGGACTCAATTATCTCCACGGTCACAGTAGGCAAGGGTGCCCTCCTACCGCAAGAGAATATAAACAAGTCTAAGGAACAATTTCTCTTGCAAGGTGTATCCAGTCCACGGATTCATCCTTTACTTGTGGGATATTCTCATTCCCTACAGGAAGTGGCAAAGAGAGCACACAGCAGAGCTGTCCATATAGCTCCCCCTCTAGCTCCACCACCCAGTCATTCTCTTTGCCGGCTCTAAGCACTAGGGTCTCTCTACGGGAGGGTAAAGTGAATGTGGTGTTAGAATTGTAGTTTTATTATCTTCAATCAAAAGTTTGTTATTTTTAAATGGTACCGGTTTGTACTATTTACTCTCTGGCAGAAAAAAGATGAAGAATTCTGCTGAGAGGAAGATGATTTTAGCATGTTGTAACTAAAATCCATTGCTGTTCCCACACAGGACTGAGGAGTACCAGAAAACTTCAGTTGGGGGGGGGGGGACAATTTGCAGGCTTGACTGCAATGAGGTATGTTCAGTCATTTATTTCTAGACAAGACTGAGATAATGCTAGAAGACTGACAATATCCCCATGTGGGGAGGGTAAGCTATGTTCTGAGCCTTAGTAAAGAATTGAATGCTTACATAACAGGGCTAATTATGCTGGTTGACACTAACTTAGGGCAATCGATTATTTTACTTAAGAAATACTCGTTGGGAGACACTTTTAAAGCACTTTTGAGTACTTTCTGGGGTTATTATCCACATGGCTAAAATTTATTCACTTAGAAGTGATTTTTGTAGGCCTCATAGCTCCGGAGTGGAGTGGGAGGGGCCTAATTTCGCGCTTCAGATGCGCAGTTAAAATTGAAAGACAAGTTCATGCTGCTTCACATGGAGGGTCCTGCTGCTGTTTGAGGGCCTAAAAGAAGCTTCATTCCCCCAAAACTGATCCCTAAGGGCAGGTAGGGCCACAGCAATAAGCTGTGGCAAGGTGCTGTAGTAATTTAACCGGTTATTGGCTTTAGGCTGTTCCGGTTTGGGCATTAAGGGGTTAATCGTTTTGAAACTTGTGGTGCAATCTTATTAAGGCTTTAGGTACATACTGTGAAATTTTCAAAAGGATTGCTGCATTTTTCACTGTTTTGTAAAATTGTGTGCTCTTTTTATCTCTTAAAGGCACAGTAACGTTTTTTCAAATTGTGTATTTTATTTGTTTAAAGTGATTTCTAAGCCTGTTTGTACATATTACTAGTCTGTTAAACATGTCTGAGACCAAGGAAAGTCCTTGTTCAATGTGTTTAGAAGCCATGGTGGAACCCCCTCTTAGAATGTGTCCCAATTGCACTAATGTGTCTATACACTTTAAAGATCACATTGTTGCACTTAAAAATGTGGCCCTAGATGATTTTCAGACTGAAGGTAATGAGGATAGTCCGTCTACCTCTCCCCATGTGTTACAACCAGTTACGCCCGCTCAAGCGATGCCTAGTACCTCTAGTGCGTCTGCCCCTATTACATTGCAACAACTAGCGGCAGTCATGGATAACTCCCTTGCGGCCTTCCTATCTAAACTGCCAGTTTTTCCTGCAAAGCGTGATAGCTCTGTTTTAAGAACAGATTATGAGCAATCTGAAGCTTTGGTAGCCTTATCTGATGTACCCTCACAACGCTCTGAAGTGGGAGTGAGGGACTTGATGTCTGAGGGAGAAATTTCTGATTCAGGAAAGGTTTCTCATCAGGCAGATTCAGATGCATTAGCATTTAAATTTAAATTGGAACACCTCCGCGTATTGCATAGTGGGAGGTATTAGCTACTCTGGATGATTGTGACCCTATGGTGGTCCCAGAGAAATTGTGTAAAATGGACAAGTACCTAGAGGTCCCTGTATACACTGATGCGTTTCCGGTCCCTAAGAGGGTTGCGGATATTGTTACTAAGGAGTGGGATAGACCAGGTGTCCCTTTTGTTCCCCCCCCCCCCCCTATTTTTAAGAAAATGTTCCCCGTAACTGACCCCATGCAGGACTCGTGGCAGACGGTCCCTAAGGTAGAGGGGGCTGTTTCTTCGCTTGCTAAACGCACAACCATACCAATTGAAGACAGTTGTGCTTTTAAAGACCCTATGGATAAAAAGTTAGAGGGTTTACTTAAGAAAATTTTTGTTCAACAAGGTTTTCTTCTCTAACCTATTGCCTGCATTATTCCTGTAACTACTGCAGCTGCTTTCTGGTTTGAGGCGCTGGAGGATTTGCTCCAGACGGAGACCTCATACAACGAAATTATGGATAGAATTAAGGCTCTAAAGCTGGCTAATTCTTTTATCACAGATGCCGCTTTGCAATTAGCTAAGTTAGCTGCAAAAAATTCAGGTTTCGCCATTATGGCGCGCAGAGCGCTTTGGCTCAAGTCATGGTCGGCCGATGTGTCGTCAAAATCCAAATTATTAAATATCCCTTTCAAAGGAAAGACCCTTTTCGGGCCAGAATTGAAAGAGATAATTTCAGAAATCACCGGGGGAAAGGGCCATGCTCTCCCTCAGGACAAGCCCTTTAAGGCTAAAAACAAAGCTAATTTTCATTCCTTTCGTAATTTCAGGAGCAGTCCCACTTCAGCCTCTACAGCTGCAAAGCAAGAGGGTAACGCTTCACAGCCCAAGGCAACCTGGAAGCCTTACCAGGGCTGGAACAAGGGTAAACAGGCCTAAAAGCCTGCAGCTGCTACCAAGACAGCATGAAGGGGTAGCCCCCGATCCGGGACCGGATCTGGTAGGGGGTGGACTTTCTCTCTTCGCTCAGGCCTGGGCAAGAGATGTTCACGATCCCTGGGCATTAGAGATTGTTTCCCAGGGATATCTTCTAGAATTCAAGGACTCCCCTCCAAGGGGAAGGTTCCACATTTCTCGTCTGTCCACAGACCAGACAAAGAAAGAGGCGTTCTTACGCTGTGTAGAAGATCTACATACTATGGGAGTGATATACCCAGTTCCAATTGCAGAACAAGGACTGGGTTTTTACTCAAACCTGTTTGTGGTTCCCAAAAAAGAAGGAACTTTCAGACTAATCCTGGATCTAAAAATTCTAAACAGATTCCTCAGAGTCCCATCATTCAAGATGGAGACCATTCAGACAATCTTACCTATGATCCAGGAAGGTCAATATATGACTACCGTGGATCTAAAGGATGCGTACCTGCATATTCCCATCCACAAAGATCATCATCAGTTCCTCAGGTTCGCTTTTCTAGACAAGCATTACCAGTTCGTGGCTCTTCCATTCGGGTTAGCCACTGCTCCCAGAATTTTCACAAAGGTGCTAGGGTCCCTTCTGGCGGTTCTAAGACCGCGGGGCATAGCAGTGGCGCCTTATTTTGACGACATCTTAATTCAGGCGCCGTCTTTTCACAGAGCCAAGGCTCACACGGGGATTGTATTGGCCTTTCTGAGGTCTCACGGGTGGAAGGTGAACATCAAAAAGAGTTCTCTGTCCCCACTCACAAGGGTTCCCTTCCTAGGAACACTAATAGATTCGGTAGAAATGAAAATATTTCTGACGGAGGTCAGAAAGTTGAAACTTTTAACTACTTGCCGAGTTCTTCATTCCATTCCTCAGCCATCTGTAGCTCAGTGCATGGAGGCAATCGGATTAATGGTAGCGGCAATGCACATAGTCCCTTTCGCTCGGATACATCTCAAACCAATGCAACTATGCATGCTCAAACAGTGGAATGGGGATTATGCAGATTTGTCTCCTCAAATACAGTTGGACCAGGAGACCAGAGATTCTCTTCTCTGGTGGTTGTCTCAGGATCACCTGTCTCAGGGAATAGCAGACCAGAGTGGATCATTGTAACGACCGACGCCAGTCTGTTAGGCTGGGGTGCAGTCTGGGACTCCCTGAAAGCTCAAGGCTTATGGTCTCGGGAAGAATCTCTTCTCCCGATAAACATTCTGGAGCTGAGGGCGATATTCAACACGCTTCAGGCATGGCCTCAACTAGCTGCGGCCAAATTCATCAGATTTCAGTCGGACAACATCACGACTGTAGCTTACATCAATCATCAAGGGGGAACAAAGAGTTCCCTAGCGATGAAGGAAGTAACCAAAATAATCAGGTGGGCGGAGGATCACTCCTGCCATCTCTCAGCAATTCACATCCCAGGAGTAGACAACTGGGAGGCGGATTTCCTGAGGAGTCAGACCTTTCATCCGGGGGAGTGGGAACTCCACCCGGAGGTATTTGTCCAGCTGACTCAGCTTTGGGGCACTCCAGAGTTGGATCTGATGGCGTCCCATCAGAACTCCAAACTTCCTCTCTACGGGGCCAGGTCCCGGGACCCCAAGTCGACATTGATAGATGGTCCTTCAATCTGGCTTATGTTTTCCCACCGTTTCCCCTTCTCCCTCGTCTGGTCGCCAGAATCAAGCAGGAGAAGGCTTCGGTGATTCTGATAGCGCCTTCGTGGCCACGCAGGACTTGGTATGCAGACCTAGTGGACATGTCATCTGTCCCACCATGGACACTGCCAATGAGGCAGGATCTTCTAATTCAGGGTCCATTCAAGCATCCAAATCTAATTTCTCTACGTCTGACTGCTTGGAGATTGAACGCTTAATTCTATCAAAGCGTGGTTTCTCTGAGTCAGTTATAGATACCCTGATTCAGGCGAGAAAGCCTGCCACCACACATAAGATATGGCGGAAATATCTTTCTTGGTGTGAATCCAAGGGTTATTCATGGAGTAAGATTAGGATTCCCATGATATTGTCTTTTCTCCAAGAAGGTTTGGAGAAAGGATTGTCAGCTAGTTCTTTAAAAGGACAGATATCTGCTCTGTCTATCCTGTTACACAAGCGTCTGGCAGAGGTTCCAGACGTTCAAGCATTTGCACAGGCCTTAGTCAGAATCAAGCCTGTCTATAAACCGGTGGCTCCGCCATGGAGTCTAAATCTAGTTCTTCAAGGGGTTCCGTTTGAACCTTTACATTCCATAGATATTAAGTAGTTATATTGGAAAGTTTTGTTTTTGGTAGCTATCTCTTCTGCTCGAAGAGTTTCAGAATTATCTGCCTTACAGTGCGATTCACCTTACCTGGTGTTCCACGCAGATAAGGTAGTTTTGCGTACCAAACCTGGTTTCCTTCCTAAAGTGGTTTCTAATAAGAATAATAACCAGGAAATAGTTGTTCCTTCTCTGTGTCCTAATCCTTCTTCGAAGAAGGAACGTCTGTTGCACAATCTTGATGTAGTTCGTGCTCTAAAGTTCTATTTGCAAGCAACTAAGGATTTCAGACAAACATCTTCCTTGTTTGTTATCTATTCTGGTAAGAGGAGAGGTCAGAAAGCGACTGCTACATAGTGTATATGTGCGCTAGAAGAAAGCTATAGTATTAATTGTCATTTAAAATATTTGATGTATATCAAATGATCATAAGTGAAATCAAAATGTTTGCAAAAATTTGTGCAAAGTGTCAGCTAGATTACAAGTTTTGCGTTAGAGGCTATGCGGTGCTAACTAGCAGTTTTCCCTCACCGAGTTTTTACAAACCCGGCGTTAAAAGAATGTTTTTACTAATTCAATAAAAAGGGAACGGCGAAGAAAATAGGGGAAAGGAGAATGGCACCACTTGGATAGAGAAGTTCCACTATAAGAAAATATACAAATGTTATATAGTATTATCTGTGGGGTAGGTGCTGTACACTAAAGAAGATAATGCCAAAAAGGTTGAAACCAACAAAAGTTTGTGTAACTAAGCAAGCACTCTACTTCTCTATGCTAGCCAAATCAAAATAATATGTCCTGGATTGAGAGAAAGGTAACTAGCAACAACTAGATAATTCCCTAAAAGGGGAAAGAAACAAGCGGTTAAAATGTCATATTTTATTAAGAAAAATTATAAAATAGGGACAAACGTTTAAAAACAACAAGTAGACAAGACAAGATTATTAGAAAACATATCTGTCTGATTAACTGTTACAGTTCTCTTTCGAATTCACTGATAATATGGGCATTAAATGGTATGTTTCATCCCCAATCCGTGTCCACTAATAAATGACCAAAATTATGTCAGAGACAAAGCTAACTGGTGTCCTTTTTAATATCTTGGTTGCAGTGACTATTGCAGTGCTTAGTAAGGTATATATTAGTTATCTCTGTTTAATATAATATATATTTGTGTGCAATAGATAATAGTTGATGAAAATGTTTGGTCAAAGGTCACACAGTATTATCCACCATAAAGACTATATTTCTCCAACATAGGTGTGTCCGGTCCACGGCGTCATCCTTACTTGTGGGATATTCTCTTCCCCAACAGGAAATGGCAAAGAGCCCAGCAAAGCTGGTCACATGATCCCTCCTAGGCTCCGCCTACCCCAGTCATTCTCTTTGCCGTTGTACAGGCAACATCTCCACGGAGATGGCTTAGAGTTTTTTAGTGTTTAACTGTAGTTTTTATTATTCAATCAAGAGTTTGTTATTTTAAAATAGTGCTGGTATGTACTATTTACTCAGAAACAGAAAAGAGATGAAGATTTCTGTTTGTATGAGGAAAATGATTTTAGCACCGTAACTAAAATCCATGGCTGTTCCACACAGGACTGTTGAGAGCAATTAACTTCAGTTGGGGGAACAGTGTGCAGTCTCTTGCTGCTTGAGGTATGACACATTCTAACAAGACGATGTAATGCTGGAAGCTGTCATTTTTCCCTATGGGATCCGGTAAGCCATGTTTATTACGATGGTAAATAAGGGCTTCATAAGGGCTTATTAAGATTGTAGACTTTTCTGGGCTAAATCGATTCATTTTTAAAAACATATTTAGCCTTGAGGAATCATTTTATCTGGGTATATTGATATTATAATATCGGCAGGCACTGTATTAGACACCTTATTTCTCTGGGGCTTTCCCAAAGCATAAGCAGAGCCTCATTTTCGCGCCGGTGTGGCGCACTTGTTTTTGAGAGGCATGGCATGCAGTCGCATGTGAGAGGAGCTCTGATACTTAGAAAAGGCTTTCTGAAGGCGTCATTTGGTATCGTATTCCCCTTTGGGTTTGGTTGGGTCTCAGCAAAGCAGATACCAGGGACTGTAAAGGGGTTAAAGTGTTAAAACGGCTCCGGTTCCGTTATTTTAAGGGTTAAAGCTTCCAAATTTGGTGTGCAATACTTTTAAGGCTTTAAGACACTGTGGTGAAAATTTGGTGAATTTTGTACAATTCCTTCATGTTTTTTCGCAATTGCAGTAATAAAGTGTGTTCAGTTTAAAATTTAAAGTGACAGTAACGGTTTTATTTTAAAACGTTTTTTGTACTTTATTATCAAGTTTATGCCTGTTTAACATGTCTGAACTACCAGATAGACTGTGTTCTGAATGTGGGGAAGCCAGAATTCCTGTTCATTTAAATAAATGTGATTTATGTGATAATGACAATGATGCCCAAGATGATTCCTCAAGTGAGGGGAGTAAGCATGGTACTGCATCATTCCCTCCTTCGTCTACACGAGTCTTGCCCACTCAGGAGGCCCCTAGTACATCTAGCGCGCCAATTCTCCTTACTATGCAACAATTAACGGCTGTAATGGATAATTCTGTCAAAAACATTTTAGCCAAAATGAACCCTTGTCAGCGTAAGCGTGGCTGCTCTGTTTTAGTTACTGAAGAGCATGACGACGCTGATATTAATATCTCTGAAGGGCCCCTAACACAATCTGAGGGGGCCAGGGAGGTTTTGTCTGAGGGAGAAATTACTGATTCAGGGAACATTTCTCAACAGGCTGAACCTGATGTAATTGCATTTAAATTTAAGTTGGAACATCTCCGCATTCTGCTTAAGGAGGTATTATCCACTCTGGATGATTGTGAAAAGTTGGTCATCCCAGAGAAACTATGTAAAATGGACAAGTTCCTAGAGGTGCCGGAGCTCCCAGAAGCTTTTCCTATACCCAAGCGGGTGGCGGACATTGTTAATAAAGAATGGGAAAGGCCCGGTATTCCTTTCGTCCCTCCCCCCATATTTAAAAAATTGTTTCCTATGGTCGACCCCAGAAAGGACTTATGGCAGACAGTCCCCAAGGTCGAGGGAGCGGTTTCTACTTTAAACAAACGCACCACTATACCCATAGAGGATAGTTGTGCTTTCAAAGATCCTATGGATAAAAAATTAGAAGGTTTGCTTAAAAAGATGTTTGTTCAGCAGGGTTACCTTCTACAACCAATCTCATGCATTGTCCCTGTCACTACAGCCGCATGTTTCTGGTTTGATGAGCTGATAAAGGCGCTCGATAGTGATTCTCCTCCTTATGAGGAGATTATGGACAGAATCAATGCTCTCAAATTGGCTAATTCTTTCACCCTAGACGCCACTTTGCAATTGGCTAGGTTAGCGGCTAAGAATTCTGGGTTTGCTATTGTGGCGCGCAGAGCGCTTTGGTTGAAATCTTGGTCGGCTGATGCGTCTTCCAAGAACAAGCTACTAAACATTCCTTTCAAGGGGAAAACGCTGTTTGGCCCTGACTTGAAAGAGATTATCTCGGATATCACTGGGGGTAAGGGTCACGCCCTTCCTCAGGATCGGCCTTTCAAGGCGAAAAATAGACCTAATTTTCGTCCCTTTCGTAAAAACGGACCAGCCCAAAGTGCTACGTCCTCTAAGCAAGAGGGTAATACTTCTCAAGCCAAGCCAGCTTGAAGACCAATGCAAGGCTGGAACAAGGGAAAGCAGGCCAAGAAGCCTGCCACTGCTACCAAGACAGCATGAAATATTGGCCCCCGATCCGGGACCGGATCTGGTGGGGGGCAGACTCTCTCTCTTCGCTCAGGCTTGGGCAAGAGATGTTCTGGATCCTTGGGCGCTAGAAATAGTCTCCCAGGGTTATCTCCTGGAATTCAAGGGACTTCCCCCAAGGGGGAGGTTCCACAGGTCTCAGTTGTCTTCAGACCACATAAAAAGACAGGCGTTCTTACATTGTGTAGAAGACCTGTTAAAAATGGGAGTGATTCATCCGGTTCCAATAAGAGAACAAGGGATGGGGTTCTACTCCAATCTGTTCATAGTTCCCAAAAAAGAGGGAACGTTCAGACCAATCTTAGATCTCAAGATCTTAAACAAGTTTCTCAAGGTTCCATCTTTCAAGATGGAAACCATTCGAACTATTCTTCCTTCCATCCAGGAGGGTCAATTCATGACCACGGTGGATTTAAAGGATGCGTATCTACATATTCCTATCCACAAGGAACATCATCGGTTCCTAAGGTTTGCATTCCTGGACAAACATTACCAGTTCGTGGCGCTTCCTTTCGGATTAGCCACTGCTCCAAGGATTTTCACAAAGGTACTAGGGTCCCTTCTAGCGGTGCTAAGACCAAGGGGCATTGCAGTAGTACCTTACCTGGACGACATTCTGATTCAAGCGTCGTCCCTTCCTCAAGCAAAGGCTCACACGGACATTGTCCTGGCCTTTCTCAGATCTCACGGCTGGAAAGTGAACGTGGAAAAGAGTTCTCTATCCCCGTCAACAAGGGTTCCCTTCTTGGGAACAATTATAGACTCCTTAGAAATGAGGATCTTTCTAACAGAGGCCAGAAAAACAAAACTTCTAGACTCTTGTCGGATACTTCATTCCGTTCCTCTTCCTTCCATAGCTCAGTGCATGGAAGTGATCGGGTTGATGGTAGCGGCGATGGACATAGTTCCTTTTGCGCGCATTCATCTAAGACCATTACAACTGTGCATGCTCAGTCAGTGGAATGGGGACTATACAGACTTGTCTCCGAAGATACAAGTAAATCAGAGGACCAGAGACTCACTCCGTTGGTGGCTGTCCCTGGACAATCTGTCTCAAGGGATGACGTTCCGCAGACCAGAGTGGGTCATTGTCACGACCGACGCCAGTCTGATGGGCTGGGGCGCGGTCTGGGGATCCCTGAAAGCTCAGGGTCTTTGGTCTCGGGAAGAATCTCTTCTACCGATAAATATTCTGGAACTGAGAGCGATATTCAATGCTCTCAAGGCCTGGCCTCGGCTAGCGAGGACCAAGTTCATACGGTTTTCAATCAGACAACATGACAACTGTTGCGTACATCAACCATCAGGGGGGAACAAGGAGTTCCCTAGCGATGGAAGAAGTGACCAAAATCATTCTATGGGCGGAGTCTCACTCCTGCCACCTGTCTGCTATCCACATCCCAGGAGTGGAAAATTGGGAAGCGGATTTTCTGAGTCGTCAGACATTGCATCCGGGGGAGTGGGAACTCCATCCGGAAATCTTTGCCCAAGTCACTCACCTGTGGGGCATTCCAGACATGGATCTGATGGCCTCTCGTCAGAACTTCAAAGTTCCTTGCTACGGGGCCAGATCCAGGGATCCCAAGGCGGCTCTAGTGGATGCACTAGTAGCACCTTGGACCTTCAAACTAGCTTATGTGTTCCCGCCATTTCCTCTCATCCCCAGGCTGGTAGCCAGGATCAATCAGGAGAGGGCGTCGGTGATCTTGATAGCTCCTGCGTGGCCACGCAGGACTTGGTATGCAGATCTGGTGAATATGTCATCGGCTCCACCTTGGAAGCTACCTTTGAGACGAGACCTTCTTGTTCAGGGTCCGTTCGAACATCCGAATCTGGTTTCACTCCAGCTGACTGCTTGGAGATTGAACGCTTGATTTTATCGAAGCGAGGATTCTCAGATTCTGTTATCGATACTCTTGTTCAGGCCAGAAAGCCTGTAACTAGAAAGATTTACCACAAAATTTGGAAAAAATATATCTGTTGGTGTGAATCTAAAGGATTCCCTTGGGACAAGGTTAAGATTCCTAGGATTCTATCCTTCCTTCAAGAAGGATTGGAAAAAGGATTATCTGCAAGTTCCCTGAAGGGACAGATTTCTGCCTTGTCGGTATTACTTCACAAAAAGCTGGCAGCTGTGCCAGATGTTCAAGCCTTTGTTCAGGCTCTGGTTAGAATCAAGCCTGTTTACAAACCTTTGACTCCTCCTTGGAGTCTCAATTTAGTTCTTTCAGTTCTTCAGGGGGTTCCGTTTGAACCCTTACATTCCGTTGATATTAAGTTATTATCTTGGAAAGTTTTGTTTTTAGTTGCGATTTCTTCTGCTAGAAGAGTCTCAGAATTATCTGCTCTGCAGTGTTCTCCTCCTTATCTGGTGTTCCATGCAGATAAGGTGGTTTTACGTACTAAACCTGGTTTTCTTCCAAAAGTTGTTTCTAACAAAAACATTAACCAGGAGATTATCGTACCTTCTCTGTGTCCGAAACCAGTTTCAAAGAAGGAACGTTTGTTGCACAATTTGGATGTTGTTCGCGCTCTAAAATTCTATTTAGATGCTACAAAGGATTTTAGACAAACATCTTCCTTGTTTGTTGTTTATTCAGGTAAAAGGAGAGGTCAAAAAGCAACTTCTACCTCTCTCTCTTTTTGGATTAAAAGCATCATCAGATTGGCTTACGAGACTGCCGGACGGCAGCCTCCCGAAAGAATCACAGCTCATTCCACTAGGGCTGTGGCTTCCACATGGGCCTTCAAGAACGAGGCTTCTGTTGATCAGATATGTAGGGCAGCGACTTGGTCTTCACTGCACACTTTTACCAAATTTTACAAGTTTGATACTTTTGCTTCTTCTGAGGCTATTTTTGGGAGAAAGGTTTTGCAAGCCGTGGTGCCTTCCATTTAGGTGACCTGATTTGCCCCTCCCTTCATCCGTGTCCTAAAGCTTTGGTATTGGTTCCCACAAGTAAGGATGACGCCGTGGACCGGACACACCTATGTTGGAGAAAACAGAATTTATGTTTACCTGATAAATTTCTTTCTCCAACGGTGTGTCCGGCCCACGGCCCGCCCTGGTTTTTTAATCAGGTCTGATAATTTATTTTCTTTAACTACAGTCACCACGGTACCATATGGTTTCTCCTATGCAAATATTCCTCCTTAACGTCGGTCGAATGACTGGGGTAGGCGGAGCCTAGGAGGGATCATGTGACCAGCTTTGCTGGGCTCTTTGCCATTTCCTGTTGGGGAAGAGAATATCCCACAAGTAAGGATGACGCCGTGGACCGGACACACCGTTGGAGAAAGAAATTTATCAGGTAAACATAAATTCTGTTTTTATAACTTTCACTAGATATTATATGAGCAGTAGTGGAGATGTTACAATAATATAAATAGTAACCCTGTGTTATCCACTGTGTGTATAGTTGGTTACATTGTCTTTTGTAAAGTACCTTCACAAGCAGGGCGTTATGTTACAAACATTAGAGTAATTGTTATGCTTGAATCATTAATATTAGGCAAAATTGCAATAATGAAGTTGGTAGGACCACGGTTGAAATAATTGTTGGAATTTACAAGAATATATACAACTATCCTTGTAGTTTATTTAAGTTTTCCACTTATAAGAGTTGTGGACCTACACATGTAAGTTGTTATTTGTTATATTGTCGTGTATCAAAGTTAACTTTGCAATGATTTGATTATTAAAGAATTGACTCCCAGTAAATGTATCCACTTATGAAAACGTTCTATAGCACCTAATGATATCAGTGCCCAAGGATTTGTTTGAACGTTATAGATATTATCATACTTATACAAAAAGCACTCTGAAATGCTACATATTTGAGGCAACTTGGTAGTATACACATTAATATTCTAATGTTTGGTCTGCTGTGTTGTTATCTTAAATTATCATTATGCCATTAGTTATATAGTTGATATAGTTACAACATTTTCTAAATAATGGCCTAATAGAATTAACCTCATGAAAGGACAGTACACGATCTATTAGAAGTGCACTGTGTTACATAGAACCTCTTATACTGCAGAGTAATTGCTGCAATAGACGTTAGATTACGCTTCAACCCCGTATTAAAGTATTGGGCTACATAGTTCACCCATTCTTATATAGGAAACAACATATTAAGGTAGATTATTAAGGATGGAAAAGCCACTTTATTTTAAAAATCAGGATCCCTTGTCCTCCAACAACAACTCCCTGACATGTTTCGCACAAAAACTGTGCTTTATCAAAGGCCTATTGTGCTTTATCAAAGGCGGTTATCATGAGTCCAAATATTTATACACAATACATGACAACTGAAAACTAGATTGAACCTATTCACTATACGGTCATATTTCGTTATAACCAGATAACGGCAATAGTTTTCACTAACATTGTATAAATATTACATAGGATCAACAATATCTATTCAGTTATACGGATACAGTATATCATTTATGAGAAGTACCAATACTGTGGTATCAGCATATATGTATGAATAGTACCCATTTCGCCAGAACAGTACTAATTATTGTACTACATCTACATAATTTTTATGAACAGTATCTATGACCATAATATACACATAATTTGCCCTGGTGTTATTTTATTACACATATTCTTGTGGTATATTTTGGCTCTATCTTTGTATTTCATTGTTCATCTCAGCATCAACCTGCAGTTTGTTAGCTTGGCTAATTTTTAGAATATATTGATTTAGTTCCTCTTGGTCACAATATTCTTAACCTTGCATTACTGTGACAGTACTTTTTGATACGTATCAATTTCTACCCATATAGGAGACGCCGAATTGGACTATTTAATAGGATTGGTCTTGTCTACTTGTTGTTTTTAAACGTTTGTCCCTATTTTATAATTTTTCTTAATAAAATTTGACATTTTAACCGCTTGTTTCGTTCCCCTTTTAGGGAATTATCTAGTTGTTGCTAGTTACCTTTCTCTCAATCCAGGACATATTATTTCGATTTGGCTAGCATAGAGAAGTAGAGTGCTTGTTTAGTTACACAAACTTTTGTTGGTTTCAACCTTTTTGGCAATATTTAACTAATGTTTGCGAGGCGGGAGTGCGGCGGTTTAGGGGTTAATGTGTTTATTATAGTGGCGGCGACGTTGAGGGCGGCAGATTATGGGTTAAAAAGTGTAGGTAGGTTGCGGCGACATTGGACGCGGCAGATTAGGGGTTAATAAATATAATGTAGGTGTCGGCGATGTTGGGGGCAGCAGATTAAGGGTTCATAAATATAATGTAGGTGGCGGCGGTGTCCGGAGCGGCAGATTAGGGGTTAAATTTTTTTATAGTGTTTGCGATGTAGGAGGGCCTCGGTTTAGGGGTTAATAGGTAGTTTATGGGTGTTAGTGTACTTTTTAGCACTTTAGTTATGAGTTTTATGTTACGGCGTTGTACAATAAAACTCTTAACTACTGACTTTAAAATGCGTTAGGACTCTTGACAGGGTAGGGTTGTACCGCTCACTTTTTGGCCTCCCAGGACAGACTCGTAATACCGGCGCTATGGAAGTCCCATAAAAAAAAAGACTTTACAAAGTTTACGTAAGTCGTTTTGCGTTAAGGCCAAAGAAGTGTGCGGTGACCCTAAACCTTCAAGACTCGTAATACCAGGGTGTGTAAAAAAACAGCGTTAGGACCTCTTAACGCTGCTTTTTTACCCTAATGCACAACTCGTAATCTAGCCGAATGTAATTTCTTATTGTAGATTTAAATAACTTGAGTAGGGTTAGGGTTTTTTAATATGGAATATAGTTAATTTAATTGGTAGTTTAATGTAATTTTAGTATAATAGTTAGGGTAGGTTAATTGACAGTTTACTATAGTTTAATTTAATTTTACAGGTAAGTTTTAATTTATTATAAGATAGGGATGTTGTAATTTTAATGTAAAGTTAGAGGGTTGTTAGGTTTAGAGGTTAATAGCTTACTTTAGTTTATGGTGATGTGGGGGGCTGGCGGTTTAGGGGTTAATAGGTTTAGTTAGTGGTAGTGATGTGGGAGGCCAGGGGTTTAGGGGTTAATATTTTTATTATTTGCGGTGGGGTCCGGGAGCGGAGGGATAGGGGTTAATACTTTTATTTAGTTGCAGTGGGGTCCGGGAGTGGCAGCATAGGGGTTAATACTTTTATTTAGTTGCTTCGGGGTCTGGGAGCAGCGGGATAGCGGTTAATAACTTTATTACAGTTGCAGCGGGGGCCGGGAGCGGCGGGATAGGGATTAAACATTTTAGTATAGTGGGGACATTTAGTGACAGGGTATAAATAAAGTTGGTAAAAATCTGAATAGCAGCGAGATCGATGACTGCTAGTTAACAACAGTCCGCTGCTTATCGCCCCGTACTTGGTGCGCAGCTTTTTGCCAGCTTTTTTTTATAAATATGAAGATTGTATTCGTGTCCGTGATGTTAGGAGAGCGTATTGGTGCCGGCGAATTCAGCACAGTTGAGACTTTGATAAATATCCCTCTCTTGATAGCGGTATGCTAGCACACTACGTCCGGACTCTTATTTAAGCCTTTGGCTGGGGTGTCTTTGCCTCCTCCTGGTGGCCAGGAGTAAGGAATGCAGCTGTGGACTCTTCCCATACAGAGGGAAAGGAAATTATCTGGTAAGCATAATTTAGGTTTTTTTCGAGAAAGTGATCTTCTTAGTAATGTTTTGTTCTCCTCACACAATGGGCTGTCCTGTTTTTTCTCTTTTTACCATCTTTCATTTTCTAGAACAACTTCCCTTATTCTGTTTACTTCCCATTTGACTTTGTCTTTCATTTTTGTTCTAGGGAAGCTCTCTCTAGAAGAGTTTATTAAAGGTGCCAAGAGCGACCCATCTATCGTGCGGTTACTGCAATGTGACCCCAGTACAGCCTCCCAGTTTTAATCCCTACAGCATCCTGGGAAACGTCCAATTCTTCCAGATGCCGCACTATGGAGATATCCCCTCATCTCTGCACAGCGGCTCGTCTCTGTACCCTCTTGGGCATTACATGGACATGAATGCACTGCCAACCCGTTATCCCTCTCCTACCATTATTTATTTATTACTTTAATACTTACTCTCTAATTATATGAAGGGACCACTGGGATGCATGATGAGGGCGAATCTTTGTGTAGTTAGAACACAGCCACAGAAGCAATTAAATACTGTTAGATATGCTGCATAGGGTAAGAAAATGGCATCACAGCATTTTTCGAGCCCTAGGATAAAATGAGTGACTGTCGAACAGGGTAAATATTCAGTTTATGTGTTTGTTTGCAATAATGCAGAGAATAACTATGCACGTTATATTTAATATATTTATTAGGAGTAGGGTGGGTGGGGGTCTTAGCTATTATCTTGTCTAAAGTTGCACTCTATCCCGTGTATCCTTTCACCCAGCTCTCATTAGGAGGAATGGAGAAGAAGTGGTTTCCTCCTGCAGGGAATATCTGGCAAGAATATTCTGTTCCAGCTTCTCTAATTACAGCTCAATCTGTTAATACCCTTTGAAGTGTGGAGAAAATTATCCTTAACCCTTTGCTGCCAGGTGGTTAAGCACAAAACACTTTCTTTTTTTTACATTTGTGTGTAAATTTACATACACACATTAAAGGGACAGTAAACCCAAATCGTAAAAAAGACCAGCAATTAAGCATACTAATTTTATTTACATTAAAAAAGCTTAAAGGGACATTAAACACTAAACAAGTGCTATATAAAATGTATTCAAAGCAAAGATTAGCCTGGCAATAATTTGTGTATGTATATATATATATATATATATATATATATACACACACATACATATATATATGCATATATATATATATACAGAGTCCCAAAAGGTGTTGCACTCCTAACATCACAATTAGCAACTACCGGGGTGCAAATGTCATAAAAGAATTTACAAAGTTCAAAAAAGGCAGCACTCACTGGTGTTTAGAAAAATAACAATTAGCTTTTAATGTATCATTTAAAATACAAAGGGAAATTGCATGACATTTCGGTGCTGTACTGGCAACTTTATCAAATGTTCCCAAAGTAGAGACAGTCCCAAGGTCAGTCCATACTCAGAGTATTGTCCCGTTTGTTGTGGGACAATACTCTGAGTATGGACTGACCTTGGGACTGTCTCTACTTTGGGAACATTTGATAAAGGTGCCAGTACAGCACCAAAATGTCATGCAATCGCCCTTTGTATTTTAAATGATACATTAAAAGCCAATTGTTATTTTTCTAAACACCAGTGAGTGCTGTCTTGTTTGTTCATATATATATACATATATACACACATATATACAGGGCTTGAAATTTCCAGTTGTGTCAACTTCGAAATTGCAGTGGTCGAATTGGAAATTTTATATTTTCCTATCTTTAACATTGAGTGGACTACTACATTTTTCCCTCTGGGCTAGTATCTTTTAACCCCGACAAGTAAACCATAGTGATATTTTTCCACCTCTGTATATATGTGTATGTATATGTATGTTATTCCAAAATTCTAACTTATTCTGAAATCCAAACTTTGTAATTAATATTTAAAAAAAAAAAAAAAAAATCCCTGCCTGTAAGTCATAATCTTCTCTGCCTGTGTCGTTGGTTTGGTTTTGTGTGTTTTAAAATACAAATAATATATTTAGTAAAAACAACAAATTTTACCTTTCTGATTACAGTGCTGTACTATCTTTCTGAGGGTACTATTACTATTACAAATTATATATATTATGTATTATGAAATGTAATTATTGCCTAAATGGCATAACATATTGGGCTCCATCTAACACACAGCGATAGCTGCTTTGGAGCCCCAGCGTTTCAGTCTCGCTCAGAGTGAGCCTGAAACGCTTGTTAAGTAGCAGCGGTTATAACCTATCGACAACACTAGGTGGAAGATTACAAATTGTGCAATATTAACTATGTGCAGCATATTGCTGCCCTTTCTACGTGAGGCTCGGCAGACAGAGTTCAAGACCACGAACCTTGTCCACCCGGCCTTTGATAAATCAAACCCATTTTTGTTTACACTTGGTCCCATCCCCTCTCCAAACTGTTCCATTTTACAGTTGCAAATATTCTAAAATCCAAACTATCCTGAAATCCAAACCTTTTTTGGATAAAGGTTTATCCATATATAATATATATTTATTGGAAAGGTCACAATTTGCAGATTTAATTTGCAGGAAAAGTGGACAGAATTAATATTTAAAGGGACACAACCCAAATTTTTTCTTTTGTGATTCAGATAGAACATGCGATTTTAAGCAACTTTCTAATTTACTCCTATTATCAATTTTTCTTCATTCTCTTGCTATCTTTATTTCAAAAGCAAGAATATAAGTTTAGAAGGCGGCCCATTTTTGGTTCAAAACCTGGGTTGTTCTTGCTGATTGGTGGCTAAATGCACCCACGATTAAACAAGTGCTATCCATGGTTCTGAACCAAAAATTGTCTGGCTCCTTAGCTTAAATGCCTTCTTTTTCAAATAAAGATAACAAGAGAACGAAGAAAAATTGATAATAGGAGTAAATTAGAAAGTTGCTTAAAATTGCATGCTCGATCTGAATCATGAAAAAGAAATTGGGTTTAGTGTCCCTTTAAGATATATTGCTTTTTTTTAATGAACATATTTAAATATTTTATAGTACAACCTCAAGGTGTTTAATGTCCCTTTAAGCTATAACTGTTGATAATGGAAATAACAGGAAATCCAACTTTTTGCAGAACCGATTGCTAGGGATTGTGCACTGATTCATAACTCACACAGCTATTATTTCACAACTCACAACATTAATACAACTAACAGTAGTTTTTATCAGAACAGTAACATCAGTGAAAAATGGAAAAGCTATCAGAACTAACAAACCATGGAAAACCAGCTTGACAAGTGGAACTTTATGTCTTGAACACATGAAGAAGATTGCTTTAGCAATTTGTTTCACAAAAATAATGTATGCATTGTTATAAACCTTGGCTTACATCACAAAACTAATATGTTTAAAATATCCATTTTATATTCAACAAAGGAAAAAAGGATTGTCCCTTTAATATAAATATATATATATAATACACAAACACAAAGCTACACACGCATGTCTTCCAGTGTAAATATAACTGTATTTTATTTTCAGTGCACACATATTTCACTATACATTCTTCATACACACAACTGTGTTAACACATACGTACAAGCAGCGTTGTATAAAAATGTAAGTATATCTGGGATTTCTGGCATTGAAAAGCAATTATCTGATCCTTTATCATATGGAAACTGGAAGTGTTTACCGTAATTAGTTATAGTGTTACTAGTTTGGAAAATATATGAAAAGTATGTTCTGTTTATACTGACACAAATTTTATAAGGATTTTAAGATTTAAACTCACTTTTGTGATCTATAAGCACTGACTATAAAGGTTGAAGGAGAAGCACATTGATTACTATTTTGGGACCTTCTGGCCTCTCGTAAAAAAATAAAGGTTTGAGATTGTCATACCTGGCACTTACAATCGAGCATAGATACACCAGCTTTCCACTACTGTTTGTCACAATCTGAGTTCTATGTGTGGCTATGTCTTTTAATACTGAAAGCAGTCAACTTCACTGTGTAATTGTCAATTCCCACTGCACTGCTGGCTTTGCTATATAGCCAATTATACCCCAAACCTTGTGTAAACCCCCACTTTGCACATTCACCAAGCTGGAAACATTTGTGACACTGCAGCACCTGATTTTCTAAAAGAAATAAAATACTGTGTCAGTTTCCGAGTCCTGTATCCTACAGCACATAACACGCAGGCATGTCCCTGCATCCTGACGCACATCATGTGGTATAATCCCGCTTCTGTATGTGGCTCTGTTCCTGGACTGTGCTGGAGTCTTAGACAGGAGTTAGCGGCACATTCTGTGGGTATTCCTCATTCCCAAAATGTGTTCAGTCTCTTACTGAATAATAGTGCACTTTTCACAGCCACGCACTGCACTCACCATCTTCATTCTCCTCATTTACTTCTTCAATCCGAGGTAGCTGAAGCTTTTCCTAGGGATAAAAACGCAGAGGTTTAACAAGTTTTATTTCAAAACACAGACATCAGCACCCTCAAGGATTTTTGTTTTTTAAAATATATACAGGTGATACAATCCACAATTACAGTTTAAGATATAAGGGAATGCCAATTGTAATTTTAAGTAAACAGCAGATACAATTACTATTTTGAGTATTGAAAATAGCATTCTGTGATGAGGCAAATTATTTTCTACTGTAAGGACACTCCAGATAGCATTTAAAGAGAGATTAAATACTAAATAAATGCTTGCTGTAATGATTTTTCAAGCAAAGAAAGAATAGCATGAGAATACGTTTCTAAATATTATATTAGTTTAAATATCGAAGAAATTAAGTGTCAAGTTTTAGTCACAAAGAAGTAATAGTCCTTGCTGGGTTGTAAACAGTGCTCCCTCTAAGGCCAGTTTTGTGTGCGGCCCAGCACTAAAACAGTTAATAAGGGGAACCATACCTTGCAGTCTGCATTGTGTAGAGTTTGCTAATTGCTCTAGTTAACTGTTTCACTGCTGGGCCACACACAAAACTGGCTTTAGAAGGAACACTGGTTGTAAATTATTTTTCTCTTGTTAAGTGTATCCAGTCCACGGATCATCCATTACTTATGGGATATATTCTCCTTCCCAACAGGAAGTTGCAAGAGTCCACCCACAGCAAAGCTGCTATATAGCTCCTCCCCTAACTGCCATTACCAGTCATTCTCTTGCAAGTCTCAACATAGATAGGAGGTCGTGAGAGTCTGTGGTTTTTTATACTTAGTTTATTTCTTCAATCAAAAGTTTGTTATTTTTAAATGGCACCGGAGTGTGCTGTTTATCTCAGGCAGTATTTGGAAGAAGAATCTGCCTGCGTTTTTTCTATGATCTTAGCAGACGTAACTAAGATCCAGTTGCTGTTCTCACACATTCTGAGGAGTAAGGTACTTCAGAGGGGGAATGGCGTGCAGGTTTTCCTGCAAATAAGGTATGTGCAGTAAAATATTTCTTCTGTTAAGTGTGATCAGTCCACGGGTCATCATTACTTCTGGGATATTACTCCTCCCCAACAGGAAGTGCAAGAGGATTCACCCAGCAGAGCTGCATATAGCTCCTCCCCTCTACGTCACTCCCAGTCATTCTCTTGCACCCAACGACTAGATAGGATGTGTGAGAGGACTATGGTGATTTTATTTAGTTTTATTTCTTCAATCAAAAGTTTGTTATTTTTTAATAGCACCGGAGTGTGTTATTCCTTCTCTGGTAGAATTTGAAGAAGAATCTACCAGAGTTTTTACTATGATTTTAGCCGGAGTAGTTAAGATCATATTGCTGTTTCTCGGCCATCTGAGGAGAGGTAAACTTCAGATCAGGGGACAGCGGGCAGTTTAATCTGCAAAGAGGTATGTAGCAGTTTTTATTTTCTGACAATGGAATTGATGAGAAAATCCTGCCATACCGACATAATATCATGTATGTATTTTTTACATTTGAGTATTCTGGGGAATGGTACTTCACTGGAATTACACTGTGTATATAATCTTTAGCCTATTTGGTTTTTTACTAATTTATGTTAAACGTTTTTGCTGGAATGTAAAATCGTTTTCATTTTCTGAGGTACTGGGTGAATAAAATGTTTGGGCACTATTTTTCCACTTGGCAGTTGCTTTATCTAATTATGACAGTTTACTGATCTCTCTCACTGTTGTGTGTGAGGGGGAGGGACCTTTTTTTTGGCGCTTTTGCTACGCATCAAAAATTTCAGTCAGAAGCTCATTGTTTTTTCCTGCATGTTCCGGTTTATCTCTACAGAACTCAGGGGTCTTCAAAGCTTGTTTGAGGGAAGTAATCTAACAGAGCTGTGAGATTGTAGTTGACTGTGATAAAGAAACGTTTATTCTTTAACTTTTTTATGCCATCAGGGTTAGTTATTCTTTGCTAATGGGAACAAGCCTTTGCTAAAATTGTGTTTTGTTTTGCAAAGTTTATTGATTTCAACTGTTATATATCTTTCTGTGCTTCTTAGGCACAGTACGTTTTTTCATTGTATTTTACTTGAATAATATTTCCAAGTTGCAAGTTTAGTTGCTAGTGTGTTAAACATGTCTGATTCAGAGGATGAGACCTGTACTATTTGTAATAACGCCAAGTGGAGCCCAATAGAAATTTATGTACTAACTGTATTGATGCTACTTTAAATAAAAGTCAATCTGTACAAATTGAACAAATTTCACCAAACAACGAGGGGAGAGTTATGCCGACTAACTCGCCTCACGTGACAGTACCTGCATCTCCCGCTCGGGAGGTGCGCGATATGGTGGCACCCAGTACATCTGGGCGGCCATTACAAATAACATTACAAGATATGGCTACTGTTATGACGGAAGTTTTGGCTAAATTACCAGAACTAAGAGGCAAGCGTGATCACTCTGGGGTGAGAACAGAGTGCGCTGATAATGCTAGGGCCATGTCAGATACTGCGTCACAACTTGCAGAGCATGAGGACGGAGAGCTTCATTCTGCGGCTGACGGTTCTGATCCAAACAGATTGGATTCAGATATTTCAAATTTTAAATTTAAGCTGGACCTCCGTGTATTACTAGGGGAGGTGTTAGCGGCTCTGAATGATTGTAACACAGTTGCAATACCAGAGAAAATGTGTAGGTTGGATAAATATTTTGCTGTACCAACAAGTACTGACGTTTTTCCTATACCTAAGAGACTAACTGAAATTATTACTAAGGAGTGGGATAGACCCGGTGTGCCGTTCTCACCCCCTCCGATATTTAGAAAGATGTTTCCAATAGACACCGCCACACGGGACTTATGGCAAACGGTCCCTAAGGTGGAGGGAGCAGTTTCTACTTTAGCTAAGCGTACCACTATCCCGGTAGAGGATAGCTGTGCCTTTTCAGATCCAATGGATAAAAAGTTAGAGGGTTACCTTAAGAAAATGTTTGTTCAACAAGGTTTTATATTGCAACCCCTTGCATGCATTGCGCCGGTCTCGGCTGCAGCGGCATTCTGGATTGAATCTCTGGAAGAGAACCTTAGTTCAGCTACGCTGGACGACATTTCGGACAGGCTTAGAATACTTAAGCTAGCTAATTCATTCATTTCGGAAGCCGTAGTACATTTAACTAAACTTACGGCTAAGAATTCCGGATTCGCCATTCAGGCGCGCAGAGCACTGTGGCTAAAATCCTGATCAGCTGATGTAACTTCTAAGTCCAAATTACTTAATATACCTTTCAAAGGGCAGACCTTATTTGGGCCCGGTTTGAAAGAAATTATCGCTGACATTACAGGAGGTAAGGGCCACGCCCTGCCTCAAGACAAAGCCAGACCTAAGGCTAGACAGTCTAATTTTCGTTCCTTTCGGAATTTCAAAGCAGGAGCAGCATCAACTTCCACTGCTCCAAAACAAGAAGGATCTGGTGCTCGCTTCAGACAAGGCTGGAGACCTAACCAGTCCTGGAACAAGGGCAAGCAGGCCAGGAAACCTGCTGCTGCCACTAAAACAGCATGAATTGAGGGCCCCCGATCCGGGATCGGATCTAGTGGGGGGCAGACTTTCTCTCTTCACCCAGGCTTGGGCAAGAGATGTCCAGGATCCCTGGGCGCTAGAGATAATATCTCAGGGATACCTTCTGGACTTCAAATACTCTCCTCCAAGAGAGAGATTTCATCTGTCAAGGTTGTCAACAAACCAAACAAAGAAAGAAGCGTTTCTACGCTGCGTACAAGAACTTTTGTTAATGGGAGTAATCCATCCAGTTCCACGATCGGAACAGGGACAAGGGTTTTACTCAAATCTGTTTGTGGTTCCCAAAAAAGAGGGAACTTTCAGACCAATCCTGGATTTAAAGATCCTAAACAAATTCCTAAGAGTTCCGTCGTTCAAAATGGAGACTATTCGGACAATTTTACCCATGATCCAAGAAGGTCAGTACATGACCACAGTGGATTTAAAGGATGCTTACCTTCACATACCGATCCACAAAGATCATTACCGGTATCTAAGGTTTGCCTTTCTAGACAGGCATTACCAGTTTGTAGCTCTTCCATTCGGATTGGCTACAGCTCCAAGAATCTTCACAAAGGTTCTAGGTGCTCTTCTGGCGGTACTAAGACCGCGGGGGAATTTCGGTAGCTCCGTACCTAGACGACATTCTGATACAAGCTTCAAGCTTTCAAACTGCCAAGTCTCATACAGAGTTAGTACTGGCTTTTCTAAGGTCACATGGATGGAAGGTGAACGAAAAGAAAAGTTCACTCGTTCCATTCACAAGAGTTCCCTTCCTGGGGACTCTTATAGATTCTGTAGAAATGAAAATTTACCTGACAGAGAACAGGTTAACAAGACTTCAAAGTGCTTGCCGCACCCTTCATTCCATTCAACACCCGTCAGTGGCTCAATGCATGGAGGTAATCGGCTTAATGGTAGCGGCAATGGACATAGTACCATTTGCTCGCTTACACCTCAGACCACTGCAACTATGCATGCTAAGTCAGTGGAATGGGGATTACTCAGACTTGTCCCCTTCTCTGAATCTGGATCAAGAGACCAGAAATTCTCTTCTATGGTGGCTTTCTTGGCCACATCTGTCCAGGGGGATGCCATTCAGCAGACCAGACTGGACAATTGTAACAACAGACGCCAGCCTTCTAGGTTGGGGCGCCGTCTGGAATTCTCTGAAGGCTCAGGGACAATGGAGTCAGGAGGAGAGTCTCCTGCCAATAAACATTCTGGAATTGAGAGCAGTTCTCAATGCCCTCCTGGCTTGGCCCCAGTTGACAACTCGGGGGTTCATCAGGTTTCAGTCGGACAACATCACGACTGTAGCTTACATCAACCATCAAGGAGGAACAAGAAGCTCCCTAGCAATGATGGAAGTATCAAAGATAATTCGCTGGGCAGAGTCTCACTCTTGCCACCTGTCAGCAATCCACATCCCGGGAGTGGAGAACTGGGAGGCGGATTTCTTAAGTCGTCAGACTTTTCATCCGGGGGAGTGGGAACTTCATCCGGAGGTCTTTGCCCAAATACTTCGACGTTGGGGCAAACCAGAGATAGATCTCATGGCGTCTCGACAGAACGCCAAGCTTCCTCGTTACGGGTCCAGATCCAGGGATCCAGGAGCAGTCCTAATAGATGCCCTGACAGCACCTTGGGACTTCAGGATGGCTTATGTGTTTCCACCCTTCCCGATGCTTCCTCGATTGATTGCCAGAATCAAACAGGAGAGAGCATCAGTGATTCTAATAGCGCCTGCGTGGCCACGCAGGACTTGGTATGCAGACCTGGTGGACATGTCATCCTGTCCACCTTGGTCTCTACCTCTGAAACAGGACCTCCTGATACAGGGCCCTTTCAAACATCAAAATCTAACTTCTCTGAAGCTGACTGCTTGGAAATTGAACGTTTGATTTTATCAAGACGTGGGTTTTCTGAGTCAGTTATTGACACCTTAATACAGGCTAGGAAGCCTGTTACCAGAAAGATTTACTATAAGATATGGCGTAAATACCTATATTGGTGTGAATCCAAAGGTTACTCTTGGAGTAAGGTTAGGATTCCTAGGATATTGTCTTTTCTACAAGAAGGTTTAGAAAAGGGTTTATCTGCTAGTTCATTAAAGGGACAGATCTCAGCTCTGTCCATTCTGTTACACAAACGTCTGTCAGAAGTGCCAGACGTTCAGGCTTTTTGTCAGGCTTTGGCCAGGATTAAGCCTGTGTTTAAAACTGTTGCTCCGCCATGGAGTTTAAACCTTGTTCTTAACGTTTTGCAGGGTGTTCCGTTTGAACCCCTCCATTCCATTGATATAAAGTTGTTATCTTGGAAAGTTCTATTTTTAATGGCTATTTCCTCGGCTCGAAGAGTCTCTGAGTTATCAGCCTTACATTGTGATTCTCCTTATTTGATTTTTCATTCGGATAAGGTAGTTCTGCGTACTAAACCTGGGTTCTTACCTAAGGTAGTCACTAACAGGAATATCAATCAAGAGATTGTTGTTCCTTCTTTGTGTCCAAATCCTTCTTCGAAGAAGGAACGTCTTCTGCACAATCTGGATGTAGTTCGTGCCCTAAAGTTTTACTTACAGGCAACTAAGGAATTTCGACAAACGTCTTCCCTGTTTGTTGTTTACTCTGGTCAGAGGAGAGGTCAAAAGGCTTCTGCTACCTCTCTTTCTTTTTGGCTTCGTAGCATAATTCGATTAGCCTATGAGACTGCTGGACAGCAGCCTCCTGAAAGAATTACAGCTCATTCTACTAGAGCTGTGGCTTCCACTTGGGCCTTTAAGAATGAGGCCTCTGTTGAACAGATTTGCAAGGCTGCAACTTGGTCTTCGCTTCATACTTTTTCCAAATTTTAAAAATTTGACACTTTTGCTTCCTCAGAGGCTATTTTTGGGAGAAAGGTTCTTCAGGCAGTGGTTCCTTCCGTATAAAGAGCCTGCCTATCCCTCCCGTCATCCGTGTACTTTTGCTTTGGTATTGGTATCCCAGAAGTAATGATGACCCGTGGACTGATCACACTTAACAGAAGAAAACATAATTTATGCTTACCTGATAAATTCCTTTCTTCTGTAGTGTGATCAGTCCACGGCCCGCCCTGTTTTTTAAGGCAGGTAAATATTTTTTAAATTATACTCCAGTCACCACTACACCCTTGGCTTCTCCTTTCTCGTTGGTCCTTGGTCGAATGACTGGGAGTGACGTAGAGGGGAGGAGCTATATGCAGCTCTGCTGGGTGAATCCTCTTGCACTTCCTGTTGGGGAGGAGTAATATCCCAGAAGTAATGATGACCCGTGGACTGATCACACTACAGAAGAAAGGAATTTATCAGGTAAGCATAAATTATGTTTTTTCTAAGGAATGGAATTGACTAAGAAAATACTGCTGATACCGAAGTAATGTAAGTACAGCCTTTAAATGCAGTGAAAGCAACTGGTACCAGGCTGATTGATAGAGATATATGCTAAGGTATGTGCAGTAATATATTTTTCTAAGGAATGGAATTGACTAAGAAAATACTGCTGATACCGAAGTAATGTAAGTAAAGCCTTAAATGCAGTGATAGCGACTGGATCAGGCTTAATAATAGACATACATACTCTTATAAGAATGTGTTTTAAAACGTTTGCTGGCATGTTTAATCGTTTTTTAACATATGTTTGGTGATAAAACTTATTGGGGCCTAATTTTTCCACATGGCTGGCTTAAATTTTGCATAGAAACAGTTATAGGGAAGGTAATCCACAGCTCAGCTGTGGCAGTTTTGTTGTGTCTGTTTAAAAAAATGTCGTTTTTTTTTTATCTGTTTTTTTGCATTAAGGGGTTAATCATCCATTTGCAAGTGGGTGCAATGCTCTGTTAACTTATTACATGTACTGTAAAAATTTCGTTTGATTTACTGCCTTTTTTCACTGTTTTTCAAATTTTGACAAAATTTGTTTCTCTTAAAGGCACAGTAACGTTTGTTATATTTGCTTGTTAACTTGATTTAAAGTGTTTTCCAAGCTTACTAGTCTCTTTATTAGTTCTAACATGTCTAACATAGAGGAGGCTCTGTGTTTATTATGTTTAAAGCCATGGTGGAACCCCATTTTAGAATGTGTACCAGATGTACTGATTTCATGTTAAACAATAAAGATCATTTTTTGTATTTAAAAACATTATCACCAGAGGATTCTGTCGAGGGGGAAGTTATGCCGACTAACTCTCCCCACGTGTCAGACCCTTTGACTCCCGCTTTAGGGACTCACGCTCAAATGGCGCCAAGTACATCAAGGGCACCCATAGCGTTTATTTTACCAGAGGATTCTGTCGAGGGGGAAGTTATGCCGACTAACTCTCCCCACGTGTCAGACCCTTTGACTCCCGCTCCAGGGACTCACGCTCAAATGGCGCCAAGTATATCAATGGCGCCCATAGCGTTTATTTTACAAGACATGGCAAAGGTTGTGTATAATACACTGGCAGCAGTATTAGTCAGACTACCTGAAATTAAAGGAAAGCAAAACAGCTCTGGGGGTAGATACAGAGCATACAGACGCTTTAAGAACCATGTCTGATACTACCTCACAATATGCTTAGTCTGTGGGTGATATTTGTGACTCAGGGAAGATGATTTAACCTGATTCTGATATTTCTACATTTAAAATTTATGCTTGAGAACCTCCACTTGTTGCTCAGGGAGGCTTTAGCTGCTCTGAATGAATGTGTACAATCGCAGTGCCAGAGAAATTGTGTAGACTGGATAAATAATATGCAGTGCCGGTGTGTACTTATGTTTTTCCAATACCTAAAGAGGTTTACTAAAAATTTTCATAAGGAATGGGATAGACCAGGTGTGCCGTTCTCTTCCCCTCCTATTTTTTAGAAGAATGTTTTCTAATAGTTGCCACCACACGGGACTTATGGCAGACAGTTCCTAAGGTGGAGAGAAGAGTTTCTACTCTAGCTAAGCGTACCACTACCTCTGGCGAGGACTGTTGTGCTTTTTTAGATCCAATGGATAAAAAATGTTTATTCAACAAGGTTTTATCCTGCAGCCCCTTGCACGCATTGCTCCTGTCACTGCTGCTGCGGCGTTCTGGTTTGAGTCTCTTGATGAGGCTTTACAGGCTCCATTGGATGAATATATTTGACAAGCTTAGAGCACTTAAGCTAGCCAATTCCTTTGTTTTCTGATGCCTTTGTTCCTTTGACTAGACTAACGGCTAAGAATTCTGTTTTTTACTATACTGGCGCGCAGAGCGCTATGGCTTATATCATGGTCAGCTGTCGTGACTTTAATAAATAAGCTACTTAACTTCCCTTCAAGGGGCAGACCGTATTCAGGCCTAGTTTGAAGGAGATTATTACTTATATCACTGGATGAAAAGATCATGCCCTTCCTCAGGACAGGTCCAAATCAAGGGACAAAAAAGGCCTAATTTTCGTGCCTTTCGAAAATTCAAGGCAGGTGTGGCATCAACTTCCTCTAAGGCAAAATAAGAGGGAACTTTTGCTCAGTCCAAGGCGGTCTGGAGACAACCGGACCTGGAACAAAGATAAGCAGGTCAAGGAGCCTGCTGCTGCCTCTAAAACAGCATGAGGAACGGACCCCTATCTGGTAACGGATCCTATAGGGGGCAGACTTCATTCTTCGCCCAGGCGTGGGCAAGAGATGCCCAGGATCCCTGGGCATTGGAAATTATACCCCAGAGATATCTTCTGGATTTCAAAGCTTTCCCCCCCAAAAAAGGGGAGTTTTTGCCTTTCACATTTATCTGCAAACCAGATAAAGAAAGAGACATTCTTGCATTGTGTACGTGACCCATTCAGTTCCAATAGAGGAACAGGGACACAGTTTTCCTCAAATCGGTTTGTGGTTCCCAAGGAAAGGAAACCTTCAGACCTATTTTGGATCTAAAAGATCTTAAACAAATTCTTTAGAATTCTATCATTTAAGATGGAAACTATTCGTACCATCTTAACTATGATCCAGGAGAGTCAATAGAGGACTACAATGGATTTGAAGGATGCTTATCCTCACATTACGATGCATAAAGATCACCATCGGTTTTTCAGGTTTGCCTTTCTAGACAGGCATTACCAGTTTGTAGCTCTTTCCTTTGGGTTAACTACAGCCCCTAGAATCTTTATGGAGGTTCTGGGGTCACTTTGGCGGGCCTTAGGCCGCGGGGCATAGAAGTGGCCCCTTATTTATACGACATCCTGATACAGGCGTCAAACATCCAAGTTGCCAAGTCTCATACGGACGTAGTACTGGCATTTCTGAGATCGCATGGGTGGAAAGTGAACAAGGAAAGAGTTCTCTATCCCCAATATCAAGGGTTTCCCTCCTAGGGATTCTGATAGATTTTGTAGAAATTAAAATTTACCTGACGGAGTCCAGGTTGTCAAAGTTTCTAAATTTCTGCCGTGTTCTTCATTCCATCCGCGCCCTTTGGTGGCTCAGTACATGAATGTAATCGGCTTAATGGTAGCGGCAAGGGACATAGTACCGTTTGCACGCCTACATTTCAGACCACTGCAACTATGCATGCTCAGCCAGAGGAACGGGGATTACACAGATTTGTTCTCCTGTTAAATCCGGACCAAGAAACCAGAGATTCTCTTCTCTGGTGACTATCTCGGGTCCATCTGTCCAAGGGTATGACCTTCCGCAGGTCAGATGGGACAATTGTTACAACAGATGCCAGCCTTTTATGTTAGGATACAGTCTGGAACTCCCTGAAGGCTCAGGGATAGTGGACTCAGGAGGAGACCCTCCTTCTAATGAATATTCTGGAACTGGGAGCGATATTCCATGCTCTTCAGACTTGGCCTCAGTTAGCAACTCTGAGGTACATCATATTTCAGTCGGACAATATCACGACTGTGGCTTACATCAACCATCAAGGGGGAACAGAAGTTCCCTAGCAATGTTAGAAGTCTTAAAATAATTCACTGGACAGAGACTCACTCTTGTCTAAAAGCTATCACTATCCCAGGTGTTGAGAACTGGGAGGCAGATTTTCTAAGTCGTCAGACTTTTCATCCGGGGGAGTGGGAATTCCCTCCGGAGGGGTTTGCACAAGATCAAGCAGGAGAGTGCTTTGGTGCTTTTGACAGCGCCTGCGTGGCCACGCAGGACCTGGTATGCAGATCTGGTGGACATGTCATCCTTTCCACCACGGTCTCTGCTTCTGAGACAGGACCCTCTACCTCAGGGTCTTTTCAACCATCTAAATATAACTAATCTGAGATGGACTGCCTGGAGACAGAACGCTTGATGTTATCAAAGCATGGCTTCTCCGAGTCAGTAATTGATACCTTAATACAGGCATAAAAGCCTGTCTCTAGGAAAATTTAACATAAGATATGGTGTAAATATCTTATGTTATGAATCCAAGGGTTACTCATGGAGTAAAGTCTGGATTCCCAGGATATTATCTTTTCTCCAAGATGATTTTGAGAAAAGGGTTGTCAGCTAGTTCTTTAAAAGGACAGATTTCTACTCTGTCTATTCTTTTGCACAAGCGTCTGGCAGGTATTCTAGACGTTCAGGCATTTGGTCAGGCTTTGGTTAGAACCAAGCCTGTGGTTAAAAATGTTGCTCCGCCATGGAGCTTAAAGCTGGTTCTTAAGGTTCTTCAAGGAGTTCCATTTGAACCTTTTCATTCCATAGATATCAAACTTCTATCTTGGAAAGTTCCTTTTTGGTAGCTATGTCCTCGGCTCATAGAGTCTCCGAGTTATCTGCGTTGCAATGTGATTCTCCTTATCTGGTTCTCCGTACGGATAAGGTAGTCCTGTGTACCAACCTGGGTTTTTACCTAAGGTGGTATCTAACAAGAATATCACTCAAGAGATTGTTGTTCCATTCTTGTATCCTAATCCTTCTTCAAAGAAGGAACGTCTATTACACAATTTGGACGTGGTTCGTGTTTTAAAGTTTTACTTACAAGCTACTACAGATTTTCATCAAACATTCACCTTGTTTGTTGTCTATTCTGGACAGAGGAGAGGTCAAAGGACTTCAGCAACCTCTCTGTCTTTTTGGTTAAAAAGCATAATTCATTTAGCTTATGAGACTGCTGGACAGCAGCCTCCTGAAGGGATTACAGCTCATTCTACTAGAGCTGTGGTTTTCACTTGGGCCTTTTTTAAATGTGGCTTCTGTTGAACAGATTACAAGACGGAGTCTTGGTCTGCGTTTCATACTTTTTCAAATTTAACAAATTTGATACCTTGCTTCTTCGGAGGCTATTTTTGGGAGAAAGGGTTTTTTTTACAGGCAGTGGTAACTTCCGTTTAAGTACCTGCCTTGTCCCTCCCATCATCCGTGTACTTTAGCTTTGGTATTGGTATCCCATAAGTAATGGATGATCCGTGGACTGGATACACTTAACAAGAGAAAACATAATTTATGCTTACCTGATAAATTTATTTCTCTTGTAGTGTATCCAGTCCACGGCCCGCCCTGTCACTTTAAGGCAGGTAATTTTTCCATTAAACTACAGTCACCACTGCACCCTATGGTTTTCCTTTCTCTGCATGTTTTCGGTCGAATGACTGGTAATGGCAGTTAGGGGAGGAGCTATATAGCAGCTTTGCTGTGGGTGGACTCTTGCAACTTCCTGTTGGGAAGGAGAATATATCCCATAAGTAATGGATGATCCGTGGACTGGATACACTACAAGAGAAATAAATTTATCAGGTAAGCATAAATTATGTTTTTCCTAGGTTTAAAGGACCATTAAATACAGCTAAGGTGGGGGGGGGTTTAGGTTTTTTTTAGAGACAGTCCTGAATTTGGGCAGTATATCCCTGATTTTTTTAAAGGGCTAAACCAAGTTGTCCCAGATTAACCCAAATTTTCCTGAAAGGGTTTAGTTTTCCTTGGCCCATTGTGTAAATGACAAGAACCAACTTTACTTTCCACAAAATCAGCTGCTGTTACTTCTCCAGTCCAGCAGGGGTTGCTGTTCTGTATCACAATTTACATTTCTCGTGACTGCAGGAAGTGATAGTTCACTTGATCTGTGCTGGCATGAAGCTGGTGGAGGAGGGTAGAATGAGTCTGGTTCACTTATTTGGAGCATCCTCTTGATTTTACTGACCAACAGGGTGAAAGAATTAGGGCAGTCACTAGTGTCTGCTTAATGAGGCAGTATAGCTCCGGTGAATTCATTTCAAATGAGTAATAGAATTTTTTCTTGCAGTTTTAAAATGTTCTCTCCCCTGTATTATGTGACAGCCATCAGCAAATCACAAAATACATATATGTTTCCATTCTTGCACATGCTCAGTAGGAGCCTAAGAAAGTGTGCATATAAAAATATTGGGCACATTTTGATAATGGAAATCAATTGAAATGTTTTTAAAACGTACATGCTCTGCCTGAAAAATGAAAGTTTCATTTGTACTTTAGTATTCTTTTAAAAGCCTGTTATTCCCCCTGTTGAAGTCAGTTGGGGACCATCATTCTGACAATCTCACTGTTTCATGTCCTTTTAATATGGACAGTGCATACCTTTACTTTGGTACCCTTGCCTCTCTTGTAGGTATAGTTACAAATGTTTATAGTTAAAAAGTGTATTTTGTTTTCATTCCATTTTTATGCCCCTTCAGATTAATACAAATGATAAAGTTCTGAAAATATAACTATGTATCAGATAATACACATTTCATAATGTTCCATATTATACAAAGAATAATATGACTGGGCAAATAAACGGGATCTAAAATTAATTGTTAACAAGAGCAAAATTGTGCATATAGGATCCAAAGGTACATTACTGACTGTAACTAAAGAGTAACGGTACTTTTGAATTATTATTTCAGATGATTTAAAATTCGGTAAACAATGCAGCAGTGCAGCCAGTAAGGCCAGTCGAATACTTGGATAAATTGGGAGATGTATTAGTAGCAGAAGTAACAAAGTTCTTATGCCACTTTTCAGATTAGTAGTTAGGCCTCATCTGGAATACTGTGTACAGTTCTGGAGACCATATCTCCAGATGGATATAAGTAAACTAGAAACTGTCCAAAGGAGGGCTACTAAAATGGTACATGGCTTAAAAGAAAGACTCTATGATCTAAATATGTATAGTTTAGAGGAGAGAAGGGAAAGTTAATTACCCCAGAATTTAATATTAGTTTCCTTAATATGAGGAGAGTCCATGGCTTTATTCCTTACTTGTGGGAATACAGAACCTGGCCACCAGGAGGAGGCAAAGACACCCCAGCCAAAGGCTTAAATACCTCCCCCACTCCCCTCATTTCCCAGTCATTCTTTGCCTTTCTTCACAGGAGGATGGCAGAGAAGTGTCAGAAGATTCAGGGTAGTACTCTTCGCTATGGGATTGCAGTTTTTAAGTAGTCTTGTCAGCCTCTCAGTGAGAGCATTGACGAAAGTTTAGAGTCCGGAGATGCAGGGAGAGTCTTTCTGCGAAACCATCCCGACTCATATTATCACTCAAGTCCATATCAGGTGCAATGCGACAGACTGTCAAACTTGAGAAGCCGTGTGTCTGTCCCACGGTGACGATTCCAGTAAGATCGTTTAATTTATCTCATACGTTACTGTTAAGAAGACAGGGTCACAGTGTAACTTCCTTTTATCTGTATGGAATCAAGGGTTAATATCTCCGGATGGAGATTATTAAACAGGGGGGATTTATACATGGTTGCTTTATTATGTTTTACGCTGCAACATGTGTGAGATGATGAGGCTCTGGCAGATGTGGGAACATTCAGGTTGTACCTTTCATTTAGAATATCTGCGCAACCAGTTAGTTGGCGCGTTTTTTTCCTGCAGCAGGGGCGGTCCTGCACGGCACTCCTCATGACCGGGTGTGGCCTCATTAACTTCTCTTTCCTGACAATGCGGTTTACAGGATAAAAAGGGGTTTCTCTGTGGGCCTGGGTCCTAGGAGGTGGTGAGTGCCCCGGCCATTGGGAGTATAAAGGTGCCATTTATCTTTTTTCTATTGTCCATATCAAAGGCTATGGAGGACTCTGATGCATTAGAGGGTACTCCCTCTTTGCCTAAATCTTACACCTGTTTTTATTGTGAGGAGGCTACGGTATATCCATCTGCTCAATTATGTTCCACATGCCTCGATAAGGTAGTTGCATCTAAAAAGACAAAGATGTTTATCAGCACTGAGCCGTCCACCTCTGAGGGGTCTCCGTCCCACGAGGTGCGTTCCCTGTAATCATCTTTATAACACATGCAGCTTCCCGTCGCACTGCTAATCTTCCTTCGGGAGGGGCCCTCTTGCCGCCAGACTTTACTGAACAGTTGCAGACGGCAGTGTCTGCGGCCTTCAGTGCTTTACCTCACTCTGCTAAGTGCAAGCGAAAGGTTAAATATTGCTGTCCTTCCCAGGGGTCATCTACCAACTTGTTGGATTTATCTGATACTAGATTATCCGCTGATGAAGACGTCTCTGATACTTCAGAGGAAGCTCCTTCTGGTTCGGAATTGGCTACCTCTAGGCTGCGGAGGAACCAGACTTTAGATTTAGGATAGAACTCTTATGCTTTCTGTTAAAGGAAGTGTTGGCTACGTTAGAGGTTCCGGAACCTAAGTTACCCGAGGAACTTTCTATTCCTAAGATTAATAAAGTTTACGAGGACAGGGTGGTGCCACAAACTGTCCCGGTTCCCGTAAGATGGCAAATATTATTAACAATGAATGGGAAAGACTCGGATCCTCTTTTTTCCCTTCTTTTAAAAAATTGTTCCTGGTTCAAGACTCTCAATTAGAATTGTGGGGGTTGGTCCCTAATGTGGATGAAACAATCTCCACGCTTGCTAAACGCACCACTATCTCGCTTGACGATAGTTTGTCATTTAAGGAGCCAATGGATAAGAAACTATAAACCCTATTAAGGAAGATGTTTCAACAAACAGGGTATTTGTTTCAGCCTGCAGCGGCGGTTGCTGCGGTGGCTGGTTCCACTACCTATTGGTGTGATTCTCTGTTGGAGATGATAGAGGTGGAAACTCCCCTCGATGAAATCCAGGAAAGAATTAAGGCCTTAAGGGTAGCTAATTCTTTTATCTGTGATGCTAACATGCAGATTATTCGCTTGATTGCTAATACATCAGGCTTTTCTGTTCTAGCCCATAGGGCTCTGTGGCTGAAGTCTTGGTCTGCTGACATGACTTCAAAATCTAGATTGCTTTCTCTTCCATTCAAGGGAAAGATTATTTTCGGACTCTATCATATCCACGGTCACTGGGGGCAAGGGTGCCTTTCTACCGCAGGATAAGAAGAATAAGCCTAAGGGACAGGGTCCAAATTTTCGGCCCTTTCGTTCGTATAAATCCCAACGTCAGCAGCCCTCCGCGAAGCCTGATCAGTCCAAGGGAACTTGGAAACCATCTCAATCTTGGAATAAATCCAAGCAGAAGAAGAAGCCCACCGAGACAAAATCGGCATGAAGGGTCGGGGCAGACTATCTTTTTTTGTGGAGGCTTGGCTGGGAGACGTACAAGACCCTTGGGTTCTGGAGGTCGTTGCTCAGGGTTACAGGATAGGTTTCAAATCTCATCCACCCAGGGGCAGATTCCTCTTATCAAACCTGTCTTCAAGGCCAGAAAAACAGGATGCCTTCCTAGGGTGCGTGAGGGATCTCTCCTCCCTAGGAGTAATCGTGCCAGTACCTATGGCATAGAGAGGTCTGGGGTACTACTCAAACCTCTTTGTGGTCCCAAAGACGGAGGGTACATTTCTCCTGATTCTAGAACTAAAGTGCTTAAATAAATTTCTGTTGGTCCCCTCGTTCAAGATGGAGATGATAAAGGTCTATTCTGTCTATCAGATTCCCATCAGACAACATAACCTTAGTAGCTTACATCAACCATCAGGGGGGAACGAGAAGCTCCCTAGCCATGAGGGAAGTGTCTCGGATTCTAGAATGGGCGGAGACCAACTTCTGCCCACTGTCAGCAATCCACATTCCGGGTGTGGACAACTGGGAAGCGGACTTTCTAAGCAGACAATCCTTTCATTTGGGGAATGGTCTCTCCATCCGAGGTGTTTGCGGAGATCTGAAACAGATGTTGGACGCTGGAGATAGATCTAATGGCGTTGCGGTCGTCTATGGGTCGCGGTCCAGGGATCCTTAGGCAGAACTGATAGATGCCTTAGCAGTGCCCTGGGGATTCAACCTAGTTTACATATTTCCTCCATTGCCACTTCTACCTTGTGTAGTGGCCCGCATCAAGCAGGAGCAAGCTTCAACTATCCTAATTGCTCCATCGTGGCAGCAAAGGATGTGGTTTGCTGACCTGGTGGGGATGTCATCATCTCCTTCATGGAGGTTACCTTGTTGCAGAGATCTGATGGAACAAGGTCCCTTTGTTCATCATAATCTAGATTCTCTGTGGCTGACTGCGTAGAGATTGAACGCTTAGTCCTAGCCAAGAGAGGGTTCTCTGAGAGAGTGATTGGTACTCTCATTCAAGCTTGAAAGCCGGTTACTCGTCGCATCTATCATAAGGTGTGGAGGACCTACTAATTCTGGTGTGAAGAGTGTGGATTCCCCTGGCACAAGGTCAAGGTATCCAGGATTCTCTCTTTTCTCCTAGACGGTTTGGAGAAGGGACTTGCCGCTAGTTCCTTAAGGGGACAGATTTCGGCTCTGTGTTACTTCACAAGAGGCTCGCTGAGCTCCTGATATTCAGTCTTTTGTTCAGGTACTGTCCAGAATCAGGCCTGTGTTTAGACATGCCGCTCCTCCTTGGAGTTTGAATTTGTCATGTTCTGTCTCAGGATATCATGTGAGAGCCTCATTGTCTGGAACAGTTGCTTTAAAGGAAGATTAGTAGAAGCCATACTGATTGAAAATGAAAACAAATTTATTTAAACAACAAAATACTTTGTTTAAGCAAATACTTGCAGAATATTTAAATATGCTACTCAGGTATGTTAAGACCACATACAGCAGGAGTGAAAATAAAGAAAACTAGTAAGCAGAGATGCAGATTCAAAAAGGAAAGTCTTTCTCTTGGTAATAACTGAAATGTAAGATTTGCACAAGGCAGAAAACAACTTGTAAACAGGTAGCAGGTTTAAAGGTAAAGTCTTTCTCCTTGTAATTGCTGATTCCAGGAATTGCACAAGGCAGGAAACAACTTGCAAACTGGTAACAGGTTTAAAGGTAAAGTCTCTCTCCTTGTAATTGCTGAGTGCAGGAATTGCACAATGCAGGAAACAACTTGTAAACTGGTAACAGGTTTAAAGGTAAAGTCTCTCTCCTTGTAATTGCTGAGTGCAGGAAATGCACAAGGCAGGAAACAAACTTGAAGATTGGTAACAGGTTTAAAGGTAAAGGCTTTCTCCTGGTAATACCTTGTAAACAGGTGCAAAGGAAATCTTTCTCCTGGCAATGGCCAAGTGCAGGAATTGCATAAAGCAGGAAACAAACTTGTAGATTGGTGACAGGTTTAAAGGTAAAGGCTTTCTCCTGGTAATACCTTGTAAACAGGTGCAAAGGAAATCTTTCTCCAAAGAAATACAGGAAACAGGTTCTGACTTGACAAAACAGATCCAATGTGAAGACACCAATGCAGACTAAAAGCCATCCTTAAATAGGGAGGTTTTGCACAGGGTTGGTTCTGATTAATTCCAGAATTGAGAACACCTGTGTGTTGCACAGGTGTAATAACAAGTAAGGCAAATAGTTATTTATCAGATCTTTTAAGTTCCTTGCTATTCCTAGAACTGGCTGTGGCTCAACACACAAGCAAACCGACTTGCAAGCACACAGGAATAGTAACCACAGAGCCACAGGTTCAAATCCCCACACAGCCCTTCTTAGCAGAATGCCTCCCAGACCTTTTCTTTTTAATCTGGAGGCTTGGTTCCTGACAGATGCCCCCTCCAAAGAGCGCACTCTGGGCGCTCAAAGCCTGTTCAAACATCTGAAGGTGGGATTTACTAACAAGTGTTCCATTTGAAGCCCTAATACAATCAGATGGAATGGATTCTTTGCTTGGAACAGCTGCCTGAGATTGGGGACCCTTAGAAGATATCCCTGTAGGCATAACAAGAGCTGAAAAACCAAGACAGTTTTGATTTAGAGGTTCCTGATTATACCCAGCAGCTTGCAATGGACTGGCTGATGGGCAGGGTACCTCCGGGTAGGAAAAGACCTCTCCTTCAGAGTCAAGGAATTCGTTATCTGGGTCATATCTGCCTGATGGGTAGAGTACCTCCGGGTAAGGTATGACCTCTCCTTCAGAGTCCAGGAATTCATTTTCTGTGTCATTTATATCCAATTCAACCATCTCATCCAATTCTTTCTCAGTCAATGAGTAGCTGGGTGAAGGTGGTACAAGGAGGTGTGGATCTTTAGAATTGGCAGAGTCTGATTCAGCTGGAAGGTTTGTCACTTTTATGTCTGATGAGTGACTTTTGTTAGCTGGATCTCCAGCCAGGGCAGAAACAAGGTAATGTGCAGGATTTCCAGGAGGTATTTTTGCAGAGTTCCCCAATGTGGTTGATGCAGAAACAGACGCAGTGGTATGGGTAATGGATGTAGTTGGAGTTGTACTCCCAATGACCATCTGTTTCAAATCAGGTACCATTTCTTGAAGCGTGTTAGAAACGGTTGTTTGTAGAATTGATGTATTCTCAGTAGCTGGATCCTCTCCAGGAGTATCTTTAAGTTTGCTAGTGGAAGAATAATTTGTTCCCTTAACATCAGAGTCCATTTTAAACTTGGCTATATCTCGACTTGGTCCTCTAGGGGGTCTTACTGGACACCCTGTGATGTGGTGACCAGTTCCCCCACAATAGAAACAGAGGTTAAGCTGTCTTCGCCGAATTTTCTCCTCTTCTGTTAAGGGTTCTTTAAAACCTTTCCTTGTTTGGGAGGTAACTTTAGACAAGGTTTTGGTTGGGAGAGATAACATTTCCACCAGCTCCATAAAGTTAATGAGTATGTCCTTAATAAACTTTAACACTGAATCCAATATAGCAATAATCCCAGAGGGCTCTCTTTTAAGGTCTTCACATTCTGTCATGTTCTGTCTCAGGATATCATGTGAGAGCCTCATTGTCTGGAACAGTTGCTTTAAAGGAAGATTAGTAGAAGCCATACTGATTGAAAATGAAAACAAATTTATTTAAACAACAAAATACTTTGTTTAAGCAAATACTTGCAGAATATTTAAATATGCTACTCAGGTATGTTAAGACCACATACAGCAGGAGTGAAAATAAAGAAAACTAGTAAGCAGAGATGCAGATTCAAAAAGGAAAGTCTTTCTCTTGGTAATAACTGAAATGTAAGATTTGCACAAGGCAGAAAACAACTTGTAAAATGGTAGCAGGTTTAAAGGTAAAGTCTTTCTCCTTGTAATTGCTGAGTCCAGGAATTGCACAAGGCAGGAAACAACTTGCAAACTGGTAACAGGTTTAAAGGTAAAGTCTCTCTCCTTGTAATTGCTGAGTGCAGGAATTGCACAATGCAGGAAACAACTTGTAAACTGGTAACAGGTTTAAAGGTAAAGTCTCTCTCCTTGTAATTGCTGAGTGCAGGAAATGCACAAGGCAGGAAACAAACTTGAAGATTGGTAACAGGTTTAAAGGTAAAGGCTTTCTCCTGGTAATACCTTGTAAACAGGTGCAAAGGAAATCTTTCTCCTGGCAATGGCCAAGTGCAGGAATTGCATAAAGCAGGAAACAAACTTGTAGATTGGTAACAGGTTTAAAGGTAAAGGCTTTCTCCTGGTAATACCTTGTAAACAGGTGCAAAGGAAATCTTTCTCCAAAGAAATACAGGAAACAGGTTCTGACTTGACAAAACAGATCCAATGTGAAGACACCAATGCAGACTAAAAGCCATCCTTAAATAGGGAGGTTTTGCACAGGGTTGGTTCTGATTAATTCCAGAATTGAGAACACCTGTGTGTTGCACAGGTGTAATAACAAGTAAGGCAAATAGTTATTTATCAGATCTTTTAAGTTCCTTGCTATTCCTAGAACTGGCTGTGGCTCAACACACAAGCAAACCGACTTGCAAGCACACAGGAATAGTAACCACAGAGCCACAGGTTCAAATCCCCTCACAGCCCTTCTTAGCAGAATGCCTCCCAGACTTTTTCTTTTTAATCTGGAGGCTTGGTTCCTGACAGAATTTGGTTCTCAAAGTTTTGCAACAGGCTTCATTTGAGCCCATGCATTCAGTTGACATTGTTACTGTATTGGAAGGTTCTTTTTCTACTGACTATTGCTTCGGCACGCAGAGTCTCTGAGATGGCAGCCTTACAATGTGAGCCTCGTTACCTAGTCTTTCATGCTGATAAGGCTGTTCTTCGCACTGGGTTTGGGTTTCTCCCCAAGGTTGTGTCTGATCGCAACATCAATCAGGAGATTATGGTTCCTTCCTTGTGTCCTAATCCTTCTTCGAAGGACAGATTACGTCATGATCTGGATGTGGTTTGTGCTTTGAAATTCTATCTTCAGGGCATAAAGGATTTTAGACAGACTTCAGCATTGCTTGTTATCTATTCTGGGAATCAGAGGGCAGAAGGCTTCTTCCACTTCCCTATCCTTTTGGTTGAGGAGCATTATTCGCTTAGCATAACATCAGCGGGACATAAACCTCCTCAGAGGATTACGGCTCATTCAACTAGAGCTGTGGCTTCTTTTTGGGCCTTCAAGAATGAGGCCTCTATGGAGCAGATTTGAAGAGCCACTACCTGGTCCTCCTTACATACTTTTTCAAAGTTTTACAAATTTTACGTTTTTGCTACAGCTGAAGCAGCTTTTGGGAGAAAGGTTTTGCAGGCTGTGGTGCCCTCAGAATAGGGTCCGCCTCTCTTTACCCTCCCGTTTTCATTCAGTGTCCTCTTGAGCTTGGGTGTATGTTTCCCCCAAGTAAGGAATGAAGTTGTGGACTATCCTCATATTAAGATGGAAAACATAAATTATGCTTACCTGATCATGTAATTTTTATCTGTATGAGGAGAGTCCACGGCCCACGTCCGTTTCTTCTTTGGGTGGACCTAAATTTTTGTTTTATTACTTCTGGCACCATTTATACCCTAATATTTCTCCTACTGTTCCTTGTTCCCTCGGCAGAATGAATGGGGGATGAGGGGAGTAGGGGAAGTATTTAAGACTTTGGCTGGGGTGTCTTTGCCTCCTCCTGATGGCCAGGTTCTGAATTCCCACAAGTAAGAAATGAAGCTGTGGACTCTCCACATACAGATGGAAATGAAATGATCAGGTAAGCATAATTTATGTTTTTATTTGGGTAAGACAAAATTCCAAAAAGGTGTCGACACTCAAGATGCTTAATCATACACAATATTTATTTGGTCCACATCATAAAATCAAAACAATGACGCTTCGGGCATTAAGTCTTAATCATGATAATCATTTCATTAGAAACAAAATATTTAAATGGGCAGAAGCCCCTCATTGTACAGCAAATCACAATAGCATGTACAAAAGAGTGACACAGAATGGAGCAATCTAGTAATTGCACCTAAATTCTCTACAGAAATAATACACCAGAAAATCTTTGCATCAGGGAACCTTTCTTAACCCTTGCGCCATTTAGAAGTAGTTACTATGTCAAAGAGTACTTTGCCAAGCATACCCTGTTTACATAGTACCTACGTCAAACACTGTAGCGCATTCTGCAGTCCTGGTTGCCAACTTAGCCAGTCAAAACTGCAGCCTTTACCATATGAACCTAGATCCCTAATACAGAGAATAACACAGACAGTGTCACTGTTTATATCTGCTGTGGTGGTGTGGGAGGGAAAGAGGGGGGTGGGATGGGGAGCACGTAAATATTTTACTGGGAGAGAGGGGGGATGGGTCCACTACACTACAGCAAAATAGATTATGATAAGGGAGTGCGGGCACTACAGTATCATCGCTTGGAGGGGAGAGGTGGAAAGGATGAGGGGGTATCGCTACACTACAGAAAACAGTTTTTGTATTAATAAATACATTTTTTTTTTTAAATATATTAACTGGGTACTGGCAGACAGCTGCCTGTAGGTGCAAGACAAGTCCTCACTACTGGCTGGGGATCGTTGGTGGCCTAGTGGGCAGCAATCCCAGGCTTCAAGGGACTGCCGGCCGATGTCATCACGTACGCATGTGGTGACGTCACAAAGGGGCTGAGTTCACTGGTAGCAGACAAGTCCCTCTCTTAAAAAAATATATTAATTTTCTTTGTATAGTCAGGTGAATACTGGGGTAACAGTGAATACCTTGCAAGAAAAAAAGTGTTTTAGCTTCTGTACTGCACAAGGGGGCTTTTTAATCTATATTATAACCCCCAAAAGCCCATATGGGCCCCTATTTTACAGTGGGCCATTTTAAGTATTATTTACTAAAATCTATTCAAAAAGTATACTTTTTTTTTTTTTACAGTCTTGGAATATTGTGAATCTGCTGGGCCTGCTGAAAAAAATATATATTTTGTTTGGGTCATTTACCGAAATTTGACAACAGTAGAAATTAAATATAGGTAGCAAAAAAATCTTAAAATTGGCTCAGCACTGAGGTAAAAAAAGGCTTAGCAGCAAAAGGATTAAAAACATAAGCTGTTATACAGCAAAAAATATAAGGTAATTACGCCTAGAGTTCTGCGTTAGCCGTCAAAAGCAGCATTAAGGGCTCCTAACGCTGCTTTTTACCGCCCGCTGGTATTTAGAGTCAGTCAGGAAAGGGCCTAACGCTCACTTTCCAGTCCCAACTTTTCCATACCACAGATCCCCTTACGTCAATTGCGTATTCTATCTTTTCAATGGGATCTTCCTAACGCTGGTATTTAGAGTCTTGGCTGAAGTGAGCGGTAGACCCTCTACCGACAAGACTCCAGCCGCTGAAAAAAGTCAGGAGTTAAGAGCTTTATGGGCTAACGCCGGTTTATAAAGCTCTTAACTACTGTGCTCTAAAGTACACTAACACCCATAAACTACCTATGTACCCCTAAACCGAGGTCCCCCCACATCGCCGCCACTATAATAAATTTTTTTAACCCCTAATCTGCCGACCGGACACCGCCACCACCTACATTATCCCTATAAACCCCTAATCTGCTGCCCCTAACACCGCCAACACCTACATAATATTTATTAACCCCTAATGCCCCCCAACGTCGCCGCTACCTACACTTATTAACCCCTAATCTGCCAACCGGACCTCGCCGCTACTCTAATAAATGTATTAAAGGGACAGTCTACACCAGAATTTTTATTGTTTTAAAAGATAGATAATCCCTTTATTACCCATTTCCCAGTTTTGCATAACCAACACATTTATAATAATATACTTTTAAGCTCTGTGATTATCTTGTATCTAAGCCTCTGCAAACTGCCCCTTTTTCAGTTCTTTTGACAGACTTGCAGTCTAGCCAATCAGTGCCTGCTCCCAGATAACTTCTCGTGCACGAGCACAGTGTTATCTATATGAAATACGTGAACTAACACCCTCTAGTGGTGAAAAACTGCTAAAATGCAATCTGAAAGAGGTGGGCTTCAAGGTCTAAGAAATTAGCATATGAACCTCCTAGGTTAAGCTTTCAACTAAGAATACCAAGAGAACAAAGCAAAATTGGTGATAAAAGTAAATTGGAAAATTGTTTAAAATTACATGCTCTATCTGAATCATGAAAGTTTATTTTGGCCTAGACTGTCCCTTTAACCCCTAAACCGCCTCACAAACCCTATAATAAATTTTATTAACCCCTAATCTGCCCTCCCTAACATCTGCGACACCTAACTTCAAGTATTAACCCTTAATCTGCCGACCGGACCTCGCCGCTACTCTAATAAATGTATTAACCCCTAAAGCTAAGTCTAACCCTAACACCCCCCTAAGTTAAATATAATTTTAATCTAACGAAATAAATTATTTCTTATTAAATAAATTAATCCTATTTAAAGCTAATTACTTACCTGTAAAATAAATCCTAATATAGCTACAATATAAATAATAATTATATTGTAGCTATTTTAGGATTTATATTTATTTTACAGGCAACTTTGCATTTATTTTAACTAGGTACAATAGCTATTAAATAGTTATTTACTATTTAATAGCTACCTAGTTAAAATAATTACAAAATTACCTGTAAAATAAATCCTAACCTAAGTTACAATTAAACCTAACACTACACTATCAATAAATAAATTAAATAAATTAACTACAATTACCTACAATTAAATCAACTAAACTAAATTACAAAAAAAAAAAAAACACTAAATTACAAAAAAAAAGATTACAAGAATTTTAAACTAATTACACCTACTCTAAGCCCCTTAAAAAAATAACAAAGCCCCCCAAAATAAAAAAATGCCCTACCCTATTCTAAAATAAAAAGTTAACAGCTCTATTACCTTACCAGCCCTTAAAAGGGCTTTTTGCGGGTTATGCCCCAAAGAAATCAGCTCTTTTGCCTTTAAAAAAAACATACAATACCCCCCCAACATTACAACCCACCACCCACATACCCCTACTCTAACCCACCCAAACCCCCCTTAAAAAACCTAACACTAAGCCCCTGAAGATCTCCCTACCTTGTATTCACCCAGCCGGGTATTACCGATCCGTCCAGAAGAGGGTCCGAAGTCTTCATCCTATCTGGCCAGAAGAGGTCCTCCAGAGGGTCAAAAGTCTTCATCCTATCCGGCCAGAAGAGGTCCTCCAGAGGGTCGGAAGTCTTCATCCAGGCGGCATCTTCTATCTTCTTCCATCCCGAGCGGAGTGGGTCCATCTTGAAGCAGCCGACGCGGAGCCATCCTTCCTCACCGACGGACTAACGACGAATGAAGGTTCCTTTAAATGACATCCAAGATGGCGTCCCTCGAATTCCGATTGGCTGATAGGATTCTATCAGCCAATCGGAATTAAGGTAGGAAAAATCTGATTGGCTGATTGAATCAGAAAATCAGATTGAGCTCGCATTCTATTGGCTGTTCCGATCAGCCAATAGAATGCAAGCTCAATCTGATTGGCTGATTGGATCAGCCAATCGGATTGAACTTGAATCTGATTGGCTGATTCAATCAGCCAATCAGATTTTTCCTACCTTAATTCCGATTGGCTGATAGAATCCTATCAGCCAATCGGAATTCGAGGGACGCCATCTTGGATGACGTAATTTAAAGGAACCTTCATTCGTCGTTAGTCCGTCGGTGAGGAAGGATGGCTCCGCGTCGGCTGCTTCAAGATGGACCCACTCCGCTCCGGATGGAAGAAGATAGAAGATGCCGTCTGGATGAAGACTTCGGACCCTCTGGAGGACCTCTTCTGGCCGGATAGGATGAAGACTTCGGACCCTCTGGAGGACCTCTTCTGGCCGGATAGGATGAAGACTTCGGACCCTCTTTTGGACGGATCGGTGATACCCGGCTGGGTGAATACACGGTAGGGAGATCTTCAGGGGCTTATTAGTGTTAGGTTTTTTAAGGGGGGGTTGGGTGGGTTAGAGTAGGGGTATGTGGGTGGTGGGTTGTAATGTTGGGGGGGGGTATTGTATGTTTCTCTTGTAAGGTGTATCCAGTCCACGGATTCATCCATTACTTGTGGGATATTCTCTTTCCCAACAGGAAGCTGCAAGAGGATCACCCACAGCAGAGCTGTCTATATAGCTCCTCCCCTAACTGCCACCCCCAGTCATTCCCTTGCAGCTCTTGACAAGGGAAGTAGCTAGAGAGATGTGGTGCATTAATGTAGTTTATCTTCAATCAAAAGTTTATTATTTTCAAATGGTACCGGAGTTGTACTATTTTGGCTTCAGGCAGAAAGGTGAAGAAGAGTCTGCCTGAAGTTTTTTGATGATCTTAGCAGTTTGTAACTAAGGTCCACTGCTGTTCTCACACATAACTGAAGAGATGGGTAACTTCAGCTGGGGGAATAGCGTGCAGGATTACCTGCTCTGAAGTATGTGCAGTTTTAAATTTTTCTAGAGAGATGATAAGCTAGAAAATGCTGACAGTACCTGATTTATTTAAGGTAAGCCTGATTACAGTGATTTAATAACGACTGGTATCATGCTTGCTGTAAAGGGTAATATTTTTGTTATTTACTCTCATTACTTAATAGATATAACGTTTGCTTGATGTATAAAAACGTTTACTACAAATGGTGATAAAACTTTATTCTGGGGCCCAGTTTTTCCACATGGCTGACTAGATTTTGCCTAGGGATAGTTTTTTAAGGCCCTCTCACTGTGAGTACAGGTTGGGAGGGGCCTATTTTCGCGCCTTAATTGTGCAGTAGTTTTTGCAGCTTGAGACATCCAGCTTCCCTGAAGGAGTCCCCTGACATATAGGACCCCTCTACAGGGTTTTTGTGCCTTCCAAAGTCGTTGTATGCAGGTAGGAGCCACAGTAGAGCTGTGGCAGTTGGTTGTGACTGTTTAAAAACGGCTAGATCGTTTTTTTGATCCGGTTTTGAATCTAAGGGGTTAATCATCCATTTGCAAGTGGGTGCAATGCTTTTTCAATCTATTATACACACTGTAAAAATTTCTTAGAATTTACTGCTTTTTTCACTGTTTTGCAGTTTATGTGATTGTTTTTTTCTCTTAAAGGCACAGTACCGTTTTTATTTTTTGCTTGTTCACAGTTATTAAAGTGTTTTCCAAGCTTGCTGGTCTCATTACTAGTCTGTTTAAACATGTCTGACATAGAGGAAACTCATTGTTCATTATGTTTAGAAGCCATTGTGGAACCCCCTCTTAGAATGTGTACCAAATGCACTGATTTTACTATAGATTACAAAGACCATATTCTGGCTTTAAAAAATTTATCACCAGAAGAAATTGACAAGGGGGAAGTTATGCCGTCTAACTCTCCCCCCGTGTCAGAACCTATTACTCCCGCTCAGGGGACGCCAAGTACATCTAGCGCGCCCATTGAATATACCTTACAAGACATGGCGGCAGTTATGAGTCATACCCTTACAGAGGTATTATCTAAACTGCCAGGGTTACAAGGAAAGCGAGACAGCTCTGGGACTAGAATAAATACAGAGCTCTCTGACCCTTTAGTGGCTATGTCTGATACACCCTCACAATGTACTGAAGCCGAAGCAGGGGAGCTTCAATCTGTGGGTGATTTTTCTGATTCAGGGAAGATACTTCAACCTGATTCTGATATGTCTACATTTAAATTTAAGCTTGAACACCTCCGCATATTGCTCAGGGAGGTCTTAGCAACTCTGGACGACTGTGACGCTATTGTAGCCCCAGAGAAATTATGTAGATTGGATAAATACTCTGCAGTACCTACTTACACTGATGTTTTTCCAATCCCTAAGAGGTTTTCTGAAATTATTACTAAGGAATGGGATAGACCAGGTGTACCCTTCTCTCCCCCTCCTGTTTTTAAAAAGATGTTTTCTATAGACGCCGCTACACGGGACTTGTGGCAGACGGTCCCTAAGGTGGAGGGAGCAGTTTCTACTCTAGCTAAGCGTACCACTATCCCTGTCGAGGACAGTTGTGCTTTTCTAGATCCAATGGATAAAAAATTAGAGGGTTACCTTAAGAAAATTTTTATTCAACAAGGTTTTATTCTCCAGCCTCTTGCATGCATTGCCCCAGTCACTGCTGCTGCGGTTTACTGGTTTGAGTCTCTAGAGGAGGCTTTACAGGTTGAAACCCCATTGGAAGATATTGACAAGCTTAGGGCCCTTAAGCTAGCCAATTCATTTGTTTCTGACGCCGTTGTTCATTTAAGCAAGCTAACGGCTAAAAATTCAGGTTTTGCTATACAGGCGCATAGGGCACTATGGCTTAAATCCTGGTCAGCTGACGTGACTTCAAAGTCTAAACTTCTCAACATTCCCTTCAAAGGACAGACCCTATTCGGGCCTGGACTGAAGGAGATCATTTCTGACATCACTGGAGGAAAAGGTCACGCCCTTCCTCAAGACAGGTCCAACAAATTAAGGACCAAACAGTCTAGTTTTCGGCCCTTTCGAAACTTCAAGAGTGGCGCAGCTTCAACTTCCTCTAACACAAAACAAGAGGAAACTTTTGCCCAGTCTAAGCCGGTCTGGAGACCTAACCAGGCTTGGAACAAGGGGAAACAGGCCAAAAAGCCTGCTGCTGCCTCTAAGACAGCATGAAGGAGCAGCCCCCTATCCAGAAACGGATCTAGTAGGGGGCAGACTCTCTCTCTTCGCCCAGGCTTGGGCAAGAGATGTCCAGGATCCCTGGGCATTGGAAATTGTGTCCAAGGGTTATCTTCTGGAATTCAAAACCTCTCCCCCAAAACCAGATAAAGAGAGAGGCATTCTTACATTGTGTCCAAGACCTCCTAGTTATGGGAGTGATCCACCCAGTTCCGCAGGAGGAACAGGGGCAGGGCTTCTATTCAAATCTGTTTGTAGTTCCCAAGAAAGAGGGAACATTCAGACCAATCTTAGATCTCAAGATCTTAAACAAATTTCTCAGAGTACCAAACTTCAAGATGGAGACTATTCGAACCATCCTTCCTATGATCCAGGAGGGTCAATATATGACTACTGTAGACTTAAAGGATGCTTATCTTCACATCCTGATACACAAAGATCATCATTGTTTTCTCAGGTTTGCCTTTCTATACAGGCACTACCAGTTTGTGGCTCTTCCCTTCGGGTTGGCCACGGCACCAAGAATCTTTACAAAGGTTCTAGGGTCCCTCCTAGCGGTCCTAAGGCCGCGGGGTATAGCAGTAGCCCCTTACTTAGACGACATTCTGATACAGGCATCGACTTTTCAAATAGCCAGGTCCCATACGGACATTGTTCTGGCATTTCTGAGGTCCCATGGGTGGAAGGTGAACGAAGAAAAGAGTTCTCTATCACCTCTAACAAAAGTTTCATTCCTAGGGATTCTGATAGATTCGGTAGAAATGAAGATTTACCTAACGAAGGCTAGATTGTCAAAAATTCTAGACTCTTGCCGTGTTCTTTATTCCACTTCTCGTCCTTCAGTGGCTCAGTGTATGGAAGTAATCGGTTTAATGGTAGCGGCAATGGACATAGTACCGTTTGCCCGCCTACATCTCAGACCGCTGCAACTTTGCATGCTCAGTCAGTGGAATGGGGATTACACAGATTTGTCCCTTCTACTAAATCTGGATCAAGAAACCAGGGATTCTCTTCTCTGGTGGCTTTGTCAGGTCCATCTGTCCAAGGGGATGAGCTTCCGCAGGCCAGATTGGACTATAGTAACGACAGATGCCAGCCTTCTGGGCTGGGGTGCAGTCTGGAACTCCCTGAAGGCTCAGGGCTCGTGGTCTCAGGAGGAGGCACTCCTTCCGATAAACATTCTGGAACTAAGAGCGATTTTCAATGCTCTTCAGGCGTGGCCTCAGCTAGCTGGGGTCAGGTTCATCAGATTTCAGTCGGACAATATCACGACTGTAGCCTACATCAACCATCAGGGGGGAACAAGGAGTTCCCTAGCAATGTTGGAGGTTTCAAAGATAATTCAATGGGCAGAGGTTCACTCTTGCCATCTATCTGCTATCCATATCCCAGGAGTCGAGAACTGGGAGGCGGATTTTCTAAGTCGACAGACTTTTCATCCGGGAGAGTGGGAACTCCATCCGGAGGTATTTGCTCAGTTGATTCAACTTTGGGGCAAACCAGAACTGGATCTCATGGCGTCTCGCCAGAACACCAAGCTTCCTTGTTACAGGACCAGGTGCAGGGGCCCCAAGGCAACGCTGATAGATGCTCTAGCAGCGCCTTGGTCCTTCAACCTGGCTTATGTGTTTCCACCGTTTCCTCTGCTCCCTCGTCTGATTGCCACGATCAGGCAGGAGAGAGCTTCTGTGATTTTGATAGCACCTCCGTGGCCACGCAGGACTTGGTATGCAGACCTGGTGGACATGTCATCCTGTCCACCATGGACTCTGCCGCTGAGGCAGGACCTTCTACTTCAGGGTCCTTTCAACCATCCAAACCTAATTTCTCTGCGTCTGACTGCTTGGAGATTGAACGCTTGATTTTATCAAAGCGTGGTTTCTCTGAATCGGTCATTGATACCTTAATTCAGGCTCGAAAGCCGGTTACCAGGAAAATCTATCATAAGATATGGTGTAAATATCTTCATTGGTGTGAATCCAAGGGTTACTCATGGAGTAAGGTCAGGATTCCTAGAATATTATCTTTTCTCCAAGAAGGATTGGAGAAGGGATTGTCGGCTAGTTCCTTAAAGGGACAGATTTCTGCTCTGTCTATTGTTTTGCACAAGCGTCTGGCTAATTCTCCAGACGTTCAGGCGTTTTGTCAGGCTTTAGTTAGAATCAAGCCTGTGTTTAAACTTGTTGCTCCGCCATGGAGTCTAAATTTAGTTCTTAAAGTTATTCAAGGGGTTCCGTTTGAACCTTTGCATTCCATAGATATCAAGCTGTTGTCTTGGAAAGTTTTGGTTTTTTTTTTTTTTTTTTTGTTTTTTTTTAAATATTTTTTATAGAGGATTAAGCATTACAACAGATGTCACAACGTAGGTGACTAACAAGTTCAATTACATAGTCACAAAATAACGCCAACCATTAATACAAATGTTGCTTAAAAATATGAATAAGTGTAGAACATTGAACCTCAGTTTTCTAATAGGAAGTGTCCTCTTGAAGTATGATAATCTAAAAAATGAAATTATTTCCCCCAGGGAGCTAAAGAGGTCTCTCTTGGACCTCCTGGACTACAGTATATACATAATGGGGGACTTTGAAGAGGAAATAAAATAACAAAATAGGCCACTCTTGGACCTAAGGATTGGAATGATATGATATTTTGCCAACGATATATATATTATAAATTAAACATACAGAGAAAAGATACCTATGTCTCAAAAACAAAAACACAAGCTAGATCTGTTATGGTAATCTTCCGGCCAGGTAGGGTTTAAGTGGTGATCTAAATTATGTTTGTCGCCGCTCTCAGAGACAGACATCCATATTTAGGAGAGCTGTAGGGCTGCTTGGTTTGGCTTTATACTAAGCAGAGTAACTAGGCAATTAGAGTGTATGCTATTTATGTGTTATAGAAGCCTATCACCACTGCCACAGATTACTAAGCATGTCAAATGGAGGTTAGGGTAGTCAATAGGGTCTATATAAGGTATATAATAGGGTTATATGTATAAGTGGTCAAATATCAAATAAATATTGTGATAAGTTCCGTGCTATTTATACTTGGGGGATCTAGAAATCTAGTATTTTTCCTAAAGAAATATCTTCATGAGCTATCAAAGTAAAGGTGTAGATATGATTGGCCCCTCCACCTCGGCCGCTGGTAGCGGGGCCCACCCTAGACCACTCCATGAGAGAGTAAGCGTGGGATATAATGAATACCTAGAAGTGGTATCGCTATAGATATATAAGCCAACTTATGTGGGAGCAATTTAAATGTGTCAAGCTAACATAGACCTCAAAAATTATTTGTATCAGGGATACACTCTAAATTAAACACAAGGTAAACACCACAAACAAGTCCTAAAACATAGGTGGTATACATACGGATTATCACACCCCAAACCAACCTATCTGGGAGAGTTTATAATCACTCACCATATCTCACTCTAGGGTGTACATGAGGTCATATGTTGTATCTAAGCATAAAAACATACTCCTAAGGCTATCTATTAATATATAATTTTTGTAGAGAAGTAAAATAAACAGAAGATAGGAAAAAACATTACTATGACATTGGGGCTCCAAATCAAACATAGGGTGGCTGTTGCCGCAAAACATTTAGACTACATACATATAATCCACTAGTCCTAGAGTCTCTATCGTAAGCTTGAGTATACTTAAGTCTTGAATAATAAAGACCTGGCCATTAGTTACCACCATCCTGAGCAATTAATATATGACAGTCATGATAAAATGCAGTATGTGAGGTTGTGGCAATGACATACTCGAAGCTTACAAAAACCAATATGTATCAGGCTGAAAGTACATTTCTAGATAAGGACAAAGTATATAATGTGCTGCAGTTAAGATAACAGAATAAAAGTAAAGATAAAACTACTTGCTGGCTTAGCAAAAACGAGATAGAAGTACCCCCTTAAGTAATAATGGCTATGGGTAGCCCCCCAAAAAAAAGAATCAGACCCCAGTCTTCATACATAGCGTCCCATAAATACTGCATGGTGTGATAGGAAGGCAGTAAAGGGATTTCTACTGTTTGTCCAGATGGTTATGTGAAGGCACTGTAAACCTGACCAAAATCCTCCACTAAATTGACTGAAAAAAGTTTAGCCTATTTCTGACCGGCCAGAGACTCTGATCAGGACAGAATAATCTGACGGTATGAAGAATGCAATAGGACCCTCCGAGAGCGATTGTCTCCATAATGATAACCATAGGCTTGAGAGGACTAAGTGAGTGTGGAGTTCCAAGCAAAGTTGTCTTTCCCATAGATTAAAGTCAGATATTTGCCCCGGTATTGAAAGGAGCCAAAGTTCAGCAACAGGGCAAAGCTTACCTCCCGGTATGCCTTTATCTCTACAGGTCAGGAACGGATGAGTACTGTAGCTAACACCCCCTGTATCCGGATCCACCGGGGCCGCCACTCCGACACAGAACCCACTCCGCTGCACCCGCTCGACCGCCACTGCCTCTCGGGTGCCACAAAGATAGATGATCGCCTCCACTCTCTCTACAGGTTTGAATACCAACCGATCCTCAGCATCGGGAGGCTCCGGGTCCTCAGTTTGATATCCAGTAAGCGCAGGTTTCTTCCGCTTATGTTCCAGGGGGAGTAGGGCTCCTTCAGATGTATTGCCAGCATACTCTATCTGGCTATAGGGACGGAGTGTCCTTGTACTGACCGGGGCCAGTAAGGGAGGTGGAGGATCCTGAGTATAATCCCAAAGCAGCTTGTCAATGGTAGCGGGCATTATTCTCTCGGCAGGTTGTGGTAGAAAGAGAAGCTTGTGGAGCTCTTCTTCCAAGACCCTGAAAGAATTTAGTATAAGCTGGGTCACCGTAGTCTCCCACCGGTCAAGGGCCTCCATTTGCCAAACAGATTTCAGATGTCTCAGCTTCAAAAACTCTAACTCAGCCTATGCTTGCTGAAAGAGATGACTCTAAGTTAACCAATGTTCGCTGAAAGAGAGGGATCTCTTCTCTGCTATCACTCCAATTACACAGCTTTATAAGCTGTTATACCCGGGATTACCGGGGGGGTTAGATGAATGCCTGACCTGTTTCTAGGCCGCTAATGCATACCTTCTCATTCCGGTACTTCAGGGCTGAAGTTGGCAACACAACACAGATCAAATTGCTTAACGGAATCTGTAGTTTTAGATTATATCATATGTGATCAGGGATAGTACCGTAGACTGGCTATATGCAGCAAAAATATATGCCAGACTCTTCAGCTGCTAAAATACACGACCATCATGGCCGCCGCCCGGAAGCATCCCCGGAAAGTTCTGTTTTTGGTAGCTATCTCCTCGGCTCGACAAGTTTCTGAGTAATCGGCTTTACAATGTGATTCTCCTTATCTCATTTTCCATGCTGATAAGGTAGTGTTGCGTACCAAACCTGGGTTTCTTCCTAAGGTGGTATCTAATAAGAATATCAATCAGGAGATTGTTGTTCCTTCACTATGTCCTAATCCTTCTTCAAAGAAGGAACGTCTATTACACAATCTTGATGTGGTCCGTGCTTTAAAATTCTATTTACAAGCTAAGAAGGATTTTCGTCAAACATCTGCTTTGTTTGTTGTCTACTCTGGACAGAGGAGAGGCCAAAAGGCTTCGGCAACTTCTCTTTCTTTTTGGCTAAGAGGCATAATCCGCTTGACTTATGAGACTGCTGGCCAGCAGCCTCCTGAAAGAATTACAGCTCATTCTACTAGAGCAGTAGCTTCCACATGGGCTTTTAAACATGAGGCCTCTGTTGAACAGATTTGTAAGGTGGCGACTTGGTCTTCGCTTCATACTTTTTCTAAATTCTACAAATTCGATACTTTTGCTTCCTCGGAGGCTATTTTTGGTAGAAAGGTCTTACAGGCAGTGGTGCCCTCCGTTTAAGCGCCTGCCTTGTCCCTCCCTTCATCCGTGTCCTATAGCTTTGGTATTGGTATCCCACAAGTAATGGATTAATCCGTGGACTGGATACACCTTACAAGAGAAAACAAAATTTATGCTTACCTGATAAATTTATTTCTCTTGTGGTGTATCCAGTCCACGGCCCGCCCTGTCATTTTAAGGCAGGTGTTATTTATTTTTAAACTACAGTCACCACTGCACCCTATAGTTTCTCCTTTCTCTTGCTTGTCTTCGGTCGAATGACTGGGGGTGGCAGTTAGGGGAGGAGCTATATAGACAGCTCTGCTGTGGGTGATCCTCTTGCAGCTTCCTGTTGGGAAGGAGAATATCCCACAAGTAATGGATGAATCCGTGGACTGGATACACCACAAGAGAAATAAATTTATCAGGTAAGCATAAATTTATTTATTTTTTTACAGGCAAAAGAGCTGATTTCTTTGGGGCATGCCCCGCAAAAGCCCTTTTAAGGGCTGGTAAGGTAATAGAGCTGTTAACTTTTTATTTTAGAATAGGGTAGGGCATTTTTTTATTTTGGGGGGCTTTGTTATTTTTTTAGGGGGCTTAGAGTAGGTGCAATTAGTTTAAAATTCTTGTAATCTTTTTTTTTTTTTGTAATTTAGTGTTTGTTTTTTTTGTAATTTAGTTTAGTTGATTTAATTGTAGGTAATTTTAGTTAATTTATTTAATTTATTTATTGATAGTGTAGTGTTAGGTTTAATTGTAACTTAGGTTAGGATTTATTTTACAGGTAATTTTGTAATTATTTTAACTAGGTAGCTATTAAATAGTAAATAACTATTTAATAGCTATTATACCTAGTTAAAATAAATACAAAGTTGCCTGTAAAATAAATATAAATCCTAAAATAGTTACAATATAATTATTATTATATTGTAGCTATATTAGGGTTTATTTTGCAGGTAAGTATTTAGCTTTAAATAGGATTAATTTATTTAATAAGAAATAATTTATTTAGTTAGATTTAAGTTATATTTAACTTAGGGGGGTGTTAGGGTTAGGTTTAGACTTAGCTTTAGGGGTTAATACATTTATTAGAGTAGCGGCGAGGTCCAGTCGGCAGATTAGGGGTTAATACTTGAAGTTAGGTGTCGGCGATGTTAGGAAGGGCAGATTAGGGGTTAATACTATTTATTATAGGGTTTGCGAGGCGGGAGTGAGGCGGTTTAGGGGTTAATACATTTATTATAGTGGCGGCGAGGTCCGGTCGGCAGATTAGGGGTTAATAAGTGTAGGTAAGGTAGCGGCGACGTTGGGGGGGGGGGCAGATTAGGGGTTAATAAATATAATATAGGGGTCGGCGGTGTTAGGGGCAGCAGATTAGGGGTACATAGGTATAATGTAGGTCGCGGCGGTGTACGGAGCGGCAGATTAGGGGTTAATAATAATATGTAGGGGTCAGCGATAGCGGGGGCGGCAGATTAGGGGTTAGTAAGTGTAAGGTTAGGGGTGTTTAGACTCGGGGTTCATGTTAGGGTGTTAGGTGCAGACTTTGGAAGTGTTTCCCCATAGGAAACAATGGGGCTGCGTTAGGAGCTTAACGCTGCTTTTTTGCAGGTGTTAGGTTTTTTTGCAGCTCAAACTGCCCCATTGTTCCCTATGGGGGAATCGTGCACAAGCACGTTTTTCAAGCTGGCCGCTACCGTAAGCAACGCTGGTATTGAGAGTTGAAGTTGCGGTAAATTATGCTCTACGCTCCCTTTTTGGGGCCTAACGCAGCCCTTCAGACAACTCTAAATACTAGCGTTATTTAAAAGGTGTGGGGGGGGGGGGAACACGCGTAGCTAACGCACCCCTTTGGCCGCAAAACTCTAAATTTAGCCGTTAGAGACTTATATAAATATTGCATAACATCATTATCATGTGTTAATAAAAAAACTGAATATAATTAAAAGAATAAAAAAATGGAAAACAAAAAAGTTTGGTGACAGCAGAATAAAAAATATTAATAATAAACACCTTGAAATAAAGTCAACTACTCACCCAAAACTACGTTTATTATGACAGTAAATATGTAGCAGTTATGTGAACAGTGACACCTTCTGGTCAAAGCTGAAAAGCACCCTAATCATAAATAAGCATTCCAGCTGCAAATGAACCCATTTATGTAGTATTATTGAGTAATATTATGTCGCTATAAGCAGTAATCAATCTGATAACATGCACAATACATTAATAAACACTATAATGAATACTTAAACATATGACATGATATGTTCATATTCTAATTCTGCAATCTAAACTAAGAAGTTCCTTATATCCCCCTTACCTGCTGCCTCACACAGAACAGTTGCCTCATTACAAATTTAAGAGCTCCCTGCTTAGTGTCACTGCGCACTGTGGGAACTGCATGAAAAATTCAGGACTGAGGTCAGCCAATTAGCTACTTCCTTCTGGTAACCTATCAGAAGAAATCATTGGGAACTCCAATAGAAGCTCTGGTGTAGCAGTGCACACGCTGCTGCTGTCTGTGTGTTACACGTGGCTGCTTATGTGCACTTTCAACCAGGGTAATGCAGGACTGAAGGCTGTCTCAGTGGGACAGACATCTGAATTTGTGACTGACCTGCACAAATTGGGACAGTTTGAAGGTATGGATCAGGTGGGAAGGTAATCTTTACACTCGAATACTATCACCCTTGCCAGCAAACTAACAAAACCCCTTCATTGCCTGGATTTTCAGAAGTGTGGTGCACAGCTGCAATTAGCTGGCTTCTAATTACCAAAAAGTAATGGCAAAGCCATCTATGTCTGCTGTTTCTGAACAAAGGGGATCCCCGAGAAGCTTTTACAACCATTTATGACTGCACAAGCGGTATGCAAATAATTTCAGTGAGAAAGTTAACTTTATATATATATATATATATATATATATACAGTATATATATATATATATATATACAGGGAGTGCAGAATTATTAGGCAAATTAGTATTTTGACCACATCATCCTCTTTATGCATGTTGTCTTACTCCAAGCTGTATAGGCTCGAAAGCCTACTACCAATTAAGCATATTAGGTGATGTGCATCTCTGTAATGAGAAGGGGTGTGGTCTAATGACATCAACACCCTATATCAGGTGTGCATAATTATTAGGCAACTTCCTTTCCTTTGGCAAAATGGGTCAAAAGAAGGACTTGACAGGCTCAGAAAAGTCAAAAATAGTGAGATATCTTGCAGAGGTATGCAGCAATCTTAAAATTGCAAAGCTTCTGAAGCGTGATCATCGAACAATCAAGCGTTTCATTCAAAATAGTCAACAGGGTTGCAAGAAGCGTGTGGAAAAACCAAGGCACAAAATAACTGCCCATGAACTGAGAAAAGTCAAGTGTGCAGCTGCCAAGATGCCACTTGCCACCAGTTTGGCCATATTTCAGAGCTGCAACATCACTGGAGTGCCCAAAAGCACAAGGTGTGCAATACTCAGAGACATGGCCAAGGTAAGAAAGGCTGAAAGACGACCACCACTGAACAAGACACACAAGCTGAAACGTCAAGACTGGGCCAAGAAATATCTCAAGTCTGATTTTTCTAAGGTTTTATGGACTGATGAAATGAGAGTGAGTCTTGATGGGCCAGATGGATGGGCCCGTGGCTGGATTGGTAAAGGGCAGAGAGCTCCAGTCCGACTCAGACGCCAGCAAGGTGGAGGTGGAGTACTGGTTTGGGCTGGTATCATCAAAGATGAGCTTGTGGGGCCTTTTCGGGTTGAGGATGGAGTCAAGCTCAACTCCCAGTCCTACTGCCAGTTTCTGGAAGACACCTTCTTCAAGCAGTGGTACAGGAAGAAGTCTACATCCTTCAAGAAAATCATGATTTTCATGCAGGGCAATGCTCCCTCACACGTGTCCAAGTACTCCACAGCGTGGCTGGCAAGAAAGGGTATAAAAGAAGAAAATCTAATGACATGGCCTCCTTGTTCACCTGATCTGAACCCCATTGAGAACCTGTGGTCCATCATCAAATGTGAGATTTACAAGGAGGGAAAACAGTACACCTCTCTGAACAGTGTCTGGGAGGCTGTGGTTGCTGCTGCACGCAATGTTGATGGTGAACAGATCAAAACACTGACAGAATCCATGGATGGCAGGCTTTTGAGTGTCCTTGCAAAGAAAGGTGGCTATATTGGTCACTGATTTGTTTTTGTTTTGTTTTTGAATGTCAGAAATGTATATTTGTGAATGTTGAGATGTTATATTGGTTTCACTGGTAAAAATAAATAATTGAAATGGGTATATATTTGTTTTTTGTTAAGTTGCCTAATAATTATGCACAGTAATAGTCACCTGCACACACAGATATCGCCCTAAAATAGCTATAACTAAAAACAAACTAAAAACTACTTCCAAAACTATTCAGCTTTGATATTAATGAGTTGTTTGGGTTCATTGAGAACATGGTTGTTGTTCAATAATAAAATTAATCCTCAAAAATACAACTTGCCTAATAATTCTGCACTCCCTGTATATATATATATATATATAAAATTATAATCTCATTTGGTGGTGAAATGGTGGCATGAAATATACCAAAATGGGCCTTGATGATACCTTAGGTTGTCATATATATATATAGTTTTGAAATGGAGTGATAGCAAAAATGCTAAAAGTTCTCTGGTATTTTGGGCAAGTTTTTCTCTGTAGTTCCCGGTCTGGATGTGGTTAAAAGAAACAGAGACCATTCTAGATCTTTATACATTCCTTTTGGACACAAAGCCTCTAATTCAAAGACCCAGAAGACCCCCTTTGTTTCAATTGATGTCTGAAATGTTGTTTTTTATTTTATGTGGACCCTATAAATATTCATCTTGAGTGCTGCTTCATTTTTGGAATTTATGATATTGCATTTGAGTTAGCATACACCAGTATATACATGGTAGTACAAATGATGGAGTGTTTGTAGTATATGTTTGGTTAAAAAAATGCAAATTTGCTGGGGTGTGACTCTCCTGTTATTTACACTTAAACCCACGCTTTACCGTCTCAGACAGCTCGCATTTTTATGGCTTGTGGTACTAAGTGCTCTCCGTGTGGAAAGTTCTACAAGCTTACAGAACCATGTACATTTGATCCATTTACTACAAAACCACTGGTCATTTAAAAAAAATATATTACTGTAAAGAGTTTATAAAATATGTTAATTAGTGAATGGGGGGAAAAAATCAACGTGGCTCCCCATTTAAAATGGTTGGGCAACCCTATCCTAAAATAATTGTCTCCTGACCCTGTCAATTTAAAAGTTTTTATTTGTAGTTAAAAAAAAAAAAATTAAATTTCTTTATTGTTTTTATTATGTATTAATGAGCCCATTTCCAAAATTGTAAGATTGGAACCTGTTGTACAACAGCTTCTGTAACATTACATTTCCTTAACACATTTATTCATATCTGCATTAAGTTGAAGGTTGCTTGTTTTCCCTGTTTGGTGCACTCACCTTCCTCTTGCGGCACATACGGACTTTCATCAGATGAAGGACGGTGATAAAGCAGCGCATGCTGAAAACAATTTCCACAATATCCCAAAATATGGAGATTGCCCAAAGAATTAATGTGGTGCTCTGTGGAGAGTCGGAATGTTAGAGAATACACATACATAATCACACTGCCCAACAGCAAGATGGCGGTGTAGGGCAGAGAGCAGTCATCTGAGTGAGTTGAGGTTAAAGGTACTAAGGTGACAGACATTTCCATTTTGAAAATATTTTAATTTTAGATTATTCTATAGAAATCTCACTTTTATAGAGGCCACATAACAAGACAAATTATAAAGGGAGAACTCTCATTAGCACATATACGTCCAGCATCCCAAATACAACACATTTCTTTAGATAGAGAGCATAATTACACAGACCTTTCCATGGGCTGACAGTTATCCTGTAGCTTTCTCACAAAGATGAGGATTATGTTCGCTAAATTTCTTGCCTAACTATAAGCAACATGATACTTTATGCATTTATTAAAGGGTATCTGATATTTTTTTTATTCACTGTGTGGAGCAGACAAATTCTTATTGCATATTTACAGGGGGTATGCCCTTATTTAATTAATGTCTTCTGGCAATAAAAGGTTGCATCTTGGTCCATAAAAGATTGAGGTATTATCTAGTGGATACAGGGAGAGATTTACCCTAAAACTAAATCTTGGAAACAAATTGCTTTAAAAAAACAAAAAACAGCACAGAACAATGATGACAATGTCCTACAAATATATGTGAACTACAGAACACACCAATTATAGTGATTGGGAGATTGGTAATTAATTATAAATATATACATATATATATAGAGAGAGAGATGCACACATATATATTATATATTATGTACATAACATAATCTCACAAAGATGAGGATTATGTTCGCTAAATTTCTTGCCTAACTATAAGCAACATGATACTTTATGCATTTATTAAAGGGTATCTGATATTTTTTTTATTCACTGTGTGGAGCAGACAAATTCTTATTGCATATTTACAGGGGGTATGCCCTTATTTAATTAATGTCTTCTGGCAATAAAAGGTTGCATCTTGGTCCATAAAAGATTGAGGTATTATCTAGTGGATACAGGGAGAGATTTACCCTAAAACTAAATCTTGGAAACAAATTGCTTTAAAAAAACAAAAAACAGCACAGAACAATGATGACAATGTCCTACAAATATATGTGAACTACAGAACACACCAATTATAGTGATTGGGAGATTGGTAATTAATTATAAATATATACATATATATAGAGAGAGAGAGATGCACACATATACAACAGGGGTGGAAAAATAGCACTATAATTGAATAGTCAGAGGTTAAAAGTCACTAACCCGGAAAGAAAAAGTTACTGGTCCACATATGTCAAAGATGGAAAATAGCCAAAAAAATGTACCTATCCACTACTAGTCCAATACTAGTAGACTAGTGGAAATTTCAAGTCCTAATATATACTGTATATATATATATATGTGTGTGTTGTATGTATGACAACTTTGTTTAGCTTTTGAAAGGGACACAGGCACAAGGATACTTACATAGATTCGTGTCGGGTCAAAAGGGCACTCATGAGATATCTGAATGAGCTCCAGGTTAGTGAATGTGCATGAAGCCAGGAGGGTGCGACCCTTGTTAGCTATGGTGATTATGACAGACACAGCAAGTCCCAATGTGCAGGTGATGGATAGGATTGCATTAATAATACTGAGAAGCAACACTGCCCAACGCTGCAAGGAAAGACACAAAGAGTTCAGTAAGCTTCTCTGCATGGCGGTGTGTAAACATTAGCAAATCTGAGGCTGAATGGAGGGGGGCAGGATACTCACTAGTGATACACGTGCAAGGTACCGTGACAGGACAATGGCAGATATTCCACAAGAAATACTCTGAAAGGCAAGGAAAGAACAACACACATGGGTAAGTTTACCTTCTGTGCCACCCCTATAGCAAATATCACAAACTGCCAACATCACAAGTGTATGAATAATGTGTCAGGGATATATGGTTTATCTTTTGCCCTTTCTATTTCATGTTAGATAAAAGCGGCGCAATAAAGATTGTGCGGTGGGTGATAAACGGTTTAGATGGACCATTATCACGCAACTTAATATTACAAATACATGGTAAATTACATTTACCAGAGTAGGTTTAGCGCAGCCGTCATCGCTCTAGCTCATCCATTACTTCCAATGAATATTGCAGCCTTGCTAAATGATATTACAAGTTGAAAGTCCTGTGTTGCGCTTAGAGTCGCCACATTTTTCTTGAAAAAAATACCGGCCCATGCGAATTAGCAAACATTTGCATAAATACTTGGTGGCAACCCAAGTTGCTCTTGAGCGAAAGCCCAAACAGCAGTAGAATAATTTTTGCAACAAGACCTAAAGTAAAGTTAAAGGGTTAAAAAAAAACATTGTTTCACAAAACACATCTAAATAAAATAACGTATTACACTCAGATATAAACTTTTTTATATATATACATATAACAATTATATTGATAAAAATGTTTTAAAAGGGTTGAAAAGTGATATATGGTATATCGAAAAGTGTTTTTAAATATTTTATATTTTAAATATATATTTCAATATAATAAAAAATCAGTTCTTCTAACTGAAGAACATAGGAATGTGAAGTGGTCTAGCGCAGTTTTGGGTTATTGCACAAACGATAAAAGGAAAAGGCTTTCTTTAGTGCACCCCACAGAACTCTATAGGGAGAGGGAGTTAGCTAGGTTGCGATAACCTAAGTCCTGAAGATAGCGTGCCTGAGTCTTTCACTTGCACGGTAACTTTATACTTTCAACTTGTAATACCAGCGCTAACCAGAAAGTGATCATTTTTTACCTTGTGCACAATGAGCTCCACTTGTAATCTAGTCCCCTGTTGGCAATTACCAGTATTCCTGTCAGTAATAATACAAATTTCCCCCAATCCCCCTTAAAGGGACATTCCGGTCAAAATTTAACTGCACATAAATGAATTACATCTTTGAATAGAAACATATTTGCAATATACAGTACATGTATTGGCAATAATGCTTCTAGTAAAAGTTGTCTCTGTTTTAGTGTTAAAATTTTTTCTCTGCACGTGCATGTGAAGCATAGCTAGATATTCTCAGAGCACCAGCATTTTAAATACTGCAGCTGATCAACACACAAGTGGGGCCTGTACCATGTCAGAAATTAACAAATTGAGTCATTACCAGATGGTACAAGACCCTTAGGCTCTCTGAGCAAGTGCTGTGTTTAAAATGCTGGTGCACGGTGCATACTTGAATACACATTTGAAACAGCTATAGGTTTTATTAGAAGTATTTTTGCTAATGCATGTATATTAATAAAATGCTTCTATTTAGAACTAAACTTCCAATTTTGGCTGGAATATCCCTTTAATGTTAGCTCATGAAAAACTGTGTATTGAAAGGCACTTTCACATACCATCATAACCCAGAATCACAATAGTAATAAATATACTTGTATTCTTAAACCTTTAAAAACATATATAAAAGAATAGCAATGAAATAAGTTAAATAGATGTTCCCATGTATCCTTTGAACTACACAATGGGGCCTATTTATCAAAGTGTCAACCGAAAATATGCTGGAATTCTGCATCGTAATTGTTTTGTGAGATTGATCCGACCTAGTTATCAAAGCCTCAAGATCGGAAAATGTTGAAATTTGTGATGTAACATACGATCACGTGATCTCAATCCGACGCAGATCAATGCTTACATCATTACAGATGTTCCGAATACACATTCGGCTCTATCTGACACTCTTTCCAGTTGATCAAACTTCTAACAAGTACGCTTGCGACTATTCTGACGCATCGTACCTGGTTTTCAATCCGGCACCCTTGAGGCCGCGGATGCCATAGAAATCAATGGGAGTCTGAAAGCACCGAAAGCTTATGTTCGATGGTGCAAGAGAATGAAGCATACCCCATTGATTTCCATGTTAGAAAAAAGTTACGTTTACATCTAACATAAACCCCGAGTCTAAACACCCCTAATCTGCCGCCCCGACTTCGCCGCCACCTACATAATGTTATTAACCCCTATTCCGCCACTCCCCGACACCGCTGCCACTAAATAAACTTATTAACCCCTAAACCTCTGGCCTCCCACATCACCACCACTAACTAAAACTATTAACCCCTAAACCGTCAGCCCCCCACATCGCAAAAAACTAAATTAAGCTATTAACCCCTAAACCTAACAACCCGTTAACTTTAAATTAAAATGACAACATCCCTATCTTCAAATAAAATTAAAATTTACCTGTAGAATTAAAATAAACTAATTTTAAACTATTAATTAACCTACCCTATTATACTACAATTAAATTAAACTACCAATTAAATAAACTAAATTACATATTAAAAAAACTAACCCTACTCAAATTATTTAAATATACAATTAAACATTCTTACAAAGTCCTAAATTACAAAAACAAACAAGCACTAATTAACAAAAAAAACAAACGCTAAATTACAAAAAATAACAAACCAAATTATCAAAAATATTTTTTTTTTACACCTAATCTAATAGCCCTATCAAAATAAAAAAGCCCCCCCAAAATAAAAAAAACCCTAGCCTACAATAAACTACCAATGGCCCTTAAAAGGGCCTTTTGTGGGGCATTGCCCCAAAGATAACAGCTCTTTTACATGGCAACAAAAAATACAAACACCCCCCAAATGTAAAACCCACCACCCAACCAACCCCCCAAAATAAAAAAAACTATCTAAAATAACCTAAGCTACCCATTGCCCTGAAAAGGGCATTTGTATGGGCATTACCCTTAAAAGGGCATTTAGCTATTTTACTGCCCAGACCCTAATGTAAAAATAAACCCCACCCAAAAAACTCTTAAAAAAACCTAACACTAACCCTCGATGATCCACTTACAGTTCTTGAAGTCCCACTTGAAGGATCCATCCAGCCGGCGAAGTCATTATCCAGGCGGCAAGAAGTCTTCATCCAGGCGGCGTCTTCTATCTTCATCCAGTCGGCAAGAAGTCTTCATCCAGACGGCCTCTTCTATCTTCATCCAGCCGGCGCGGAGCGGGTACATCCTGAAGACATCCGGCGAGGAGTATTCTCTTCATACGTTCGCCGACGTACAATGATTCTTCAATGCAAGTGACGCAATCCAAGATGGCGTCCCTTGCATTACTATTGGCTGAAAGATTTCAATCAGCCAATAGGAATTAGAGCTGCTAAAATCCTATTGGCTGTTCCAATCAGCCAATAGGATTGAGCTCTCATCCTATTGGCTGTTCTAATCAGTCAATAGAATGAGAGCTCAATCCTTTATTTGAAAAAGAAGACATCTAAGCTAATTTTTTTGTTTCAGATTTCTGGACAGGACTTGTTTATTGGTGGGTGAATTTATCCACCAATCAGCAAGAACAACCCAGGTTGTTCCCCAAAAATGGGCTGGTATCTAAACTTACATTCTTTCTTTTCAAATAAAAATACCAAGAGAATGAAGACAATTTGATAATAGGAGTCAATTAGAAAGTTGCTTAAAATTGCATGCTCTATCTGAATCACGAAAGAAAAAATTTGGGTTCAGTGTCCCTTTAATACAACCTATGTACTGTGAACCTATAAGAATATGATTGTATCTATAAATACAGTGCACTTTTAAGGCGTCAACAGAAGCCGGTAGCCATTTATAGATTTATATTTATATGATACAAACATATTTTTATCATGGTCTATTGTTTAAGAAAATTAGTAACTCACGACAGTTAGGTAGCTAACTCCGCCCCCAGCCTGCAGCATTACATAACAATTTATTATTTTATTTATTATTTTTAAAGCATATGATCATGTCAATATTTTTTGAGGGATAACAGCATTCTATTTGGGAGGGCATTGCCCGTCAATGCCCCCCCTTGGAGCCGACCCTGAACCACATGAATCTTCTCCAGAATTAACTGTTTAACTGCTGAACCCTTATCCCTCCAGCTAACTGAATTTGTGTTCATGCTACTTAGGGCTCTTTCTATACTCAGTCTGCAAACTGATATAGTACAAAGCCATATGTCCCTCCAATGTCTATTATCTGCAATGGAGGTGTAATTAGTAAATGCAGCAAATATTTATATTAAACAATAAATAATTATATTCTTCTTTGAAATTTTAAATGATATCACTCTGTACTGTTCCAAAGTACAATTTAGTAGAAAATTGGCAAAAGATTTCAGAATTCCACCTCTACCCCTGTAATCCTCTCATTCCTACTGCCTTCTTGTGATTTTATTGTGTATGTGGAACAGAAACAGTTAAAAGTGTTTGAAATATTTAACGCATGAAAAATCTTTAGTCAATGAAGAGGACATGCATAATTGTGTCAAATGAGTCCTGAGACTCTGTTGCTCACTGGCTGTCAGGGACAACTCCTACAGAAAAAGGTTTTTTTTTTCCCCAGCACAGGAACATATATTTTTCAACAAGCTATTATATTCTGTGTTGAAGAGATACCATACCTAGATAGGCATCTGGAGCATTACATGGCTAGTGCTGCCCTCTAGTGCTTTGAAAATGGATAACATACTTTAAAAACTGCTGCCATATAGTGCTCCAGAAATGGGCCGGCTCCTAAGCATACGTCCCTGCATTTTAACAAAAAATACCCTCTTAGATGGAACAGAGAAAATCAGTATCATATCCCTTAAAGCTAGGACCTATTTATTAAGAGAACAAATTACCACCATATATAACTAAAGGGCAACCCAAAAAAGAACATAAGTTGGGGCATTCTTATGTTACCTTTCTAAATATAAAGACAGTTATGTATTGTAGATATTATTTTTGCTTTCTCCCAAGCACTACGACGATTAATATTAAAGGGACAGTCTACACCAGCATCTTTATTATTTAAAAAGACAGATAATCCCTTTATTACCCATTCCCCAGTTTTGCATAACCAATAAAGTTATATTAATATACTTTTTACCTCTGTGACTAACTTGTATCTAAGTATCTTCTGACAGCCCTTGGCCTGATCACATGACATTTTATTTATTATCTGTTGACTTTCATTTTAGCCAATTAGTGCAGTGTCTGCCACAAGCCACATTAGTGATCACAATGTTATCTATATGATTCACATGAACTAGCTCTCCCCTGTTGTGAAAAGCAAATAAAAAAGCATGTGATAAGAGGCAGCCTTCAAGGGCTTAGAAATTATAATATGAGCCTACCTAGGTTTAGCTTTTAACTAAGAATACCAAGAGAACAAAGCACATTTGATGAAATAAGTAAATTGGAAAGTTGTTTAAATTACATGCCCTATCTGAAGATAGAAAGTTTAATTTTGACTAGACTGTCCGTTTAAGACACAAATGGCGGGGCAGCTTGCCTAGCTTTACAGAACAGTTGTCTTTAAGGGCTTTGTTCCCAATCCTTGCTTGCAAAGAAGTGTTGAATTATGAACATGTAAAGGTAACCAAGTGTACTAAACTGAAGAATTATACATGGCCCATACGGCCGACAAAGATTTTAACCACAGAGCCCTGCGAGTTAGGACCATGAAGCTAGACATCTTAGTTCCCAGACGAATTATCTGCATATTGGCATCACAGATAAAAGTATTGGCCAATTTAAGAGCTTTGATCCTATCTTGCATCTCCTCTACTGTAGTTTCCTCAGTAATAAGATCAGACAATGCATCGCACCAATAAGATGCAGCTCCTGCAACCGTAGCAATACTCGCTGCTGGTTGCCACTGTAACCCCTGATGGACATACATCTTTTTTAAGTAAGCCTCTAGCTTCTTGTCCATTGGGTCCTTAAAAGAGCAACTATCCTCTATAGGAATGGTAGTTCTCTTAGCAAGAGTAGAAATAGCTCCTTCTACTTTAGGAACAGTGCGCCATGAGTCACGAATAGAGTCAGCCACAGGAAACATCTTCTTAAAAACAGGGGAAGGGGAAAAGGGAACCCCTGGTTTATCCCATTTCTGAGAAATAATTTCAGACATCTTCCTTGGTACAAGAAAAACCTCAGAAGATGGGGAATCATAGACTCTATCCAACTTTGAAGACTTTGCAGGGTTGACAGCAACCGCCGGTGCAGAGTCGTCTAAAGTAGCTTGAACCTCCTTCAATAGTGTTGTGCTGCTCTAGCTGTTGCTATGGATGCGGCACCTGCTGTCTGCTCGTTGTCTAGGGGGTAGTCGGCTCCTCTCTGCGTGTGGTGGTGACATCATCGCCACATGCTTCCTCATTCAGAAACCAGTCAGGATCGCCTGTGGCGCAAATCTGGCACCTATGTAAGTAACTTCAGTCCTACCTATCACTGCCCAAGTATAGGTGTTACTTACTGTTCTCCTGGGTGTTATTGATTCTTATGCTGGACTGTTATTTTGCTGCTGACCCTTGCTTGTCTGACCGCTCTGCCTGTTTACCCCTTAACTGCCGGATTGATATACTGCTGCTGAACCCTTGCTTGTCTGACCACTTTACCTGTTTACCCTTTAACTGCTGGATTAATATACCACTGCTGAACTCTGCTTGTCTGACCACTCTGTCTGTTAACCCTTTAACTGCTGGATTGATATCTGCTGCTGAACTCTGCTTGTCTGACCACTCTACCTGTTAACCCCTATTGCTCTGGATTGCCGTACTGTTGCCAAACCCTGCCTGCCTGCCTGACCATCCTAGTGGTTTACCTCTGGACTGCCTTACTATTGCCAAACCCTGCCTGTCTGACCATCCTAGTGGTATACCTTTGGACTGCCTTGCTGTTGCCAGGTCCTGCCTATCTGGCCTATCTGGTGGTTTGCCCCTGAACTACCTCTCTCTGGTTTCCTGCCTGTTGCTGCCGAGGACTGTCCTGCTTGTGGTGAGTGCCGCTTACCTCATCTTGCAAACCTTCTCTGCTCTGCGATATTCCCTATCATTCCGTCTCGACACCGGGATAACAAGACTTCTGGCTGAGTTCGGTCTGATAGAGGAGTATCCCACAAGCATTACATTTAGTAACTGGAGTCTGGAGGTGCTCAAGTTTAAATTTAAAATTAACTTCTTCAGATTCTGAAGATTTTTCTGCTAAAGTGTCAGAGTCTGAGATCTCACCTTCAGAAGCTACTAAAGTATTCTCCTCATCAGGCATCTGAGCAAGAGTGGCTAATTCAGTCCTAGAATCACAAACCTTAGCATCAGGCAAGTGTTTAGATTTTCTCTTACGCTTACCCAATGAAGGGAAAGCTGACAAAGCCACTGTTAATGCAGAAGAAACCTAGCGGCAAAATCCCCAGGTAAACAAACACCTCAAGGTGGATGAGAGGACACAGAAGGCCCAGTATCAAAAACAATTAAGGCTTGGGACGTTTGAGGAGAAAGCTGAGGCATTTCACTCTCAGCATTATCCTGAGAGACATTAGGCTCAGAAGGGAGTAATTTGTCTTTAAATTTTAAAGTCTTAGATAAGCAAGAAGAACAAAATTGCATAGGCAAAACAATTTGGGCTTCTAAACAAAGAAAACATTTATCCATGGAGCTGGACTGATCCTGCTCTAAGTCCATAGCTAACAATTCCCACAAGTAAAAGCAATGAAAGAAAAATAAATAAAATGCTTTAAATTTTATTACAGATCAAATGAGGAAAGTAATTTTTAGACCAAGAATACCTCAGATTGTCTGAGGTTCCTACCAGCAAAGTTATAGGAATGGAGTCCTGACTGCTCAGAAATACGATCCGTTTTCATAGACACCAAATGCAGCCTTCACTTGTAGAGCTAAATACTTCTGCGCATCAGTTTGGTCGCAACTGCACCGCTCCGCTAAACCGGAAGTGCGGGTGTCACATGGCCGGACTGAAAATAAAGTGCGCAACATTTCTCTGCAGAGAAAAAAAGGCGCCAGTTTAAATATACTGCTTGCAAGAAAACAGCATAAGGGTTTACAAGAGCCAGGCTACTACAAGTAAAAGAATTGCATTGTTCACAAGTCCTAACAACCTAAAGCCTCACACTTTGGGGCCTATTTATTAATGTGCGTGCGGACATGATACAATGTAGCGTATCATGTCCGCTGCGCATCGATAAATGCAGACAGCGAGCCGTTCTTGTGAACTGCTTGTACAATGCCACCCCCTGCAGAGCAAGGGGTGTCAATGCGCCTCAGATCCATTCGGAGCTTGATAATTCGGCCCCATTGTCTCATAGAAATAATAAAAAAGGAAACATTCTATCCAATTAAGAGAACTCTGTCTCTCCAATCTCATACCTCATAATATATTATTATGTGCCAATAAAATTGTCCCCATATGAATCCTCTTAGTAATGAAGGATTATTATGTTTGTTAGATAACAACAAAAAAGATCTGTAAGGAGGATTAACCCCATAAGTGCTGCTGTCCTTCGTTACCTAGAAGGCAAAAGCACTTACCTTAGATCCCACTGCATAATAGATGCTGATCCTCAAGGTGTGGCAGGCACTACGCTCCCTGTCATGGACCTGTAGGAAAAGAAAGAACAAAGTAACCAACTCTGGCTTTCCATAAAGGGGTAGCAAAGTGTTAAAAGTAAAGCAAAGGACTTCCTCGCTGCCTTTTAACTGCTAAAAGCCACCACTACTCTTACTGAAGAGATTGACGTGGACACAGCTAGACCCCAATCCTTGCTTGCAGGGAAAAGTACCCAAAAAAGGATTACATTCTTCAGACACTAACTTCGCACAACCTCCGTTGACAGAGGCAAAGAGAATGATTGGGGGTTATAGGTAAGGGAAGTTACACTTAATAGCTTTGCTGGGGTGCTCTTTGCCTCCTCCTGCTGGCCAGGTGTTGAATATCCCACTAGTAATTGGAATGATGTTGTGATGATGCTGTTCTCCATGTCATAGGAAATAAATTATACTTTCATGATTCAGATAAAGCATATAATTTTTAAAATTAACTTTTATTATCAAATTTACTTTGTTCTTTTTGGGTACCTTTGTGTAAAATAATTTGTACATATCCTCAGCAGCAGCAATGCACTACTGGGAACTAGCTGTTGATTGGTGGCTGCACACATTTGTTTTTTGTCATTGGCTCACCAGATATGTTCAGGTAGCTCCCAGTAGTGCACGGCTGCTCTGTAGATTACTTTAACTATGTGCTTAATTTATTAGCATGGTTTAAACACATAGTTATAAGCAAACAACAGTGCAATAATAAATGTGCTAATTACAGCATTTCCTTTTTACTTTGTTAAAGCCCATTAATGTAGGTTAAATTATCAAGCTCCTCATATATATACAGGTGTCCCTCGTTTTACAACGGTTCAATTTACACCGTTTCAGAATAACAACCTTTTTTTTCCAGTCATGTGACTGCTATTGAAAAGCATTGAGAAGCAGTGCATTTATTAAAATAGCCAGTAGGCGGAGCTGTCCGCTTGTGTTGCAGCAAAGCCAAGCAAGCTGAAATTAATCAGTTGAACCAGACCTGAGCTGTCGAGCAGATTTCAAAGGAACAAGATCTTCCTGTCTATAAATCAGTCCAGATTGGAATGCATAGAAAGAACTGTTTGCAGAAAAATTCAAGTGAAGTCTGTGTTGTGTGATTATTTTATTAGGTTTATAATGCTGTTTAGCAAATGTTTTTGTTCATTTAACTTAGTTTAATTATATATTCTGTGTTGTGTGATTATTTTATTAGGTTTATAATGCTGTTTAGCATTTAAAGTCTTCATTTCAAAGCTTTAAAAATAATGTATTAGGTGTTACTTATGGCAATTTTGAGAGGGGCCTGGAACCTATCTCCCTCACTTCCCATTGACTTACATTATAAACTGGGTTTTAATTTACAATGGTTTCGATTTACAACCATTCCTTCTGGAACCTAACCCCGGCGTAAACTGAGGGCTACCTGTATATATATATAACATACAGGGAGTGCAGAATTATTAGGCAAGTTGTATTTTTGAGGATTAATTTTATTATTGAACAACAACCATGTTCTCAATGAACCCAAAAAACTCATTAATATCAAAGCTGAATAGTTTTGGAAGTAGTTTTTAGTTTGTTTTTAGTTATAGCTATTTTAGGGGGATATCTGTGTGTGCAGGTGACTATTACTGTGCATAATTATTAGGCAACTTAACAAAAAAACAAATATATACCCATTTCAATTATTTATTTTTACCAGTGAAACCAATATAACATCTCAACATTCACAAATATACATTTCTGACATTCAAAATCAAAACAAAAACAAATCAGTGACCAATATAGCCACCTTTCTTTGCAAGGACACTCAAAAGCCTGCCATCCATGGATTCTGTCAGTGTTTTGATCTGTTCACCATCAACATTGCGTGCAGCAGCAACCACAGCCTCCCAGACACTGTTCAGAGAGGTGTACTGTTTTCCCTCCTTGTAAATCTCACATTTGATGATGGACCACAGGTTCTCAATGGGGTTCAGATCAGGTGAACAAGGAGGCCATGTCATTAGATTTTCTTCTTTTATACCCTTTCTTGCCAGCCATGCTGTGGAGTACTTGGACGCGTGTGATGGAGCATTGTCCTGCATGAAAATCATGTTTTTCTTGAAGGATGCAGACTTCTTCCTGTACCACTGCTTGAAGAAGGTGTCTTCCAGAAACTGGCAGTAGGACTGGGAGTTGAGCTTGACTCCATCCTCAACCCGAAAAGGCCCCACAAGCTCATCTTTGATGATACCAGCCCAAACCAGTACTCCACCTCCACCTTGCTGGCGTCTGAGTCGGGCTGGAGCTCTCTGCCCTTTACCAATCCAGCCACGGCCCATCCATCTGGCCCATCAAGACTCACTCTCATTTCATCAGTCCATAAAACATTAGAAAAATCAGTCTTGAGATATTTCTTGGCCCAGTCTTGACGTTTCAGCTTGTGTGTCTTGTTCAGTGGTGGTCGTCTTTCAGCCTTTCTTACCTTGGCCATGTCTCTGAGTATTGCACATCTTGTGCTTTTGGGCACTCCAGTGATGTTGCAGCTCTGAAATATGGCCAAACTGGTGGCAAGTGGCATCCTGGCAGCTGCACGCTTGACTTTTCTCAGTTCATGGGCAGTTATTTTGCGCCTTGGTTTTTCCACACGCTTCTTGCGACCCTGTTGACTATTTTGAATTAAACGCTTGATTGTTCGATGATCACGCTTCAGAAGCTTTGCAATTTTAAGTGCTGCATCCCTCTGCAAGATATCTCACTATTTTTGACTTTTCTGAGCCTGTCAAGTCCTTCTTTTGACCCATTTTGCTAAAGGAAAGGAAGTTGCCTAATAATTATGCACACCTGATATAGGGTGTTGATGTCATTAGACCACACCCCTTCTCATTACAGAGATGCACATCACCTAATATGCTTAATTGGTAGTAGGCTTTCGAGCCTATACAGCTTGGAGTAAGACAACATGCATAAAGAGGATGATGTGGTCAAAATACTCATTTGCCTAATAATTCTGCACTCCCTGTAATTTATGTAAGAACTTACCTGATAAATTCATTTCTTTCATATTAGCAAGAGTCCATGAGCTAGTGACGTATGGGATATACATTCCTACCAGGAGGGGCAAAGTTTCCCAAACCTCAAAATGCCTATAAATACACCCCTCACCACACCCACAATTCAGTTTAACGAATAGCCAAGAAGTGGGGTGATAAAAAAGTGCGAAAGCATATAAAATAAGGAATTGGAATAATTGTGCTTTATACAAAAATCATAACCACCACAAAAAAGGGTGGGCCTCATGGACTCTTGCTAATATGAAAGAAATGAATTTATCAGGTAAGTTCTTACATAAATTATGTTTTCTTTCATGTAATTAGCAAGAGTCCATGAGCTAGTGACGTATGGGATAATGATTACCCAAGATGTGGATCTTTCCACGCAAGAGTCACTAGAGAGGGAGGGATAAAATAAAGACAGCCAATTCCTGCTGAAAATAATCCACACCCAAAATAAAGTTTAATGAAAAACATAAGCAGAAGATTCAAACTGAAACCGCTGCCTGAAGTACTTTTCTACCAAAAACTGCTTCAGAAGAAGAAAATACATCAAAATGGTAGAATTTAGTAAAAGTATGCAAAGAGGACCAAGTTGCTGCTTTGCAAATCTGATCAATCGAAGCTTCATTCCTAAACGCCCAGGAAGTAGAAACTGACCTAGTAGAATGAGCTGTAATCCTTTTAGGCGGAGTTTTACCCGACTCAACATAGGCAAGATGAATTAAAGATTTCAACCAAGATGCCAAAGAAATGGCAGAAGCTTTCTGGCCTTTTCTAGAACCGGAAAAGATAACAAATAAACTAGAAGTCTTTCGGAAAGACTTAGTAGCTTCAACATAATATTTCAAAGCTCTTAACAACATCCAAAGAATGTAACGATTTCTCCTTAGAATTCTTAGGATTAGGACATAATGAAGGAACCACAATTTCTCTACTAATGTTGTTGGAATTCACAACTTTAGGTAAACATTCAAAAGAAGTTTGCAACACTGCCTTATCCTGATGAAAAATCAGAAAAGGAGACTCACAAGAAAGAGCAGATAATTCAGAAACTCTTCTGGCAGAAGAGATTGCCAAAAGGAACAAAACTTTCCAAGAAAGTAATTTAATGTCCAATGAATGCATAGGTTCAAACGGAGGAGCTTGAAGAGCCCCCAGAACCAAATTCAAACTCCAAGGAGGAGAAATTGACTTAATGACAGGTTTTATACGAACCAAAGCTTGTACAAAACAATGAATATCAGGAAGATTAGCAATCTTTCTGTGAAAAAGAACAGAAAGAGCAGAGATTTGTCCTTTCAAAGAACTTGCGGATAAACCTTTATCTAAACCATCCTGAAGAAACTGTAAAATTCTCGGAATTCTAAAAGAATGCCAAGAAAAATGATGAGAAAGACACCAAGAAATATAAGTCTTCCAGACTCTATAATATATCTCTCTGGATACAGATTTACGAGCCTGTAACATAGTATTAATCACAGAGTCAGAGAAACCTCTTTGACCAAGAATCAAGCGTTCAATCTCCATACCTTTAAATTTAAGGATTTGAGATCCTGATGGAAAAAAGGACCTTGCGACAGAAGGTCTGGTCGTAGCGGAAGAGTCCACGGATGGCAAGAGGCCATCCGGACAAGATCCGCATACCAAAACCTGTGAGGCCATGCCGGAGCTACCAGCAGAACAAACGAGCATTCCTTCAGAATCTTGGAGATTACTCTTGGAAGAAGAACTAGAGGCGGAAAGATATAAGCAGGATGATACTTCCAAGGAAGTGATAATGCATCCACTGCTTCCGCCTGAGGATCCCGGGATCTGGACAGATACCTGGGAAGTTTCTTGTTTAGATGAGACGCCATCAGATCTATTTCTGGAAGCTCCCACATTTGAACAATCTGAAGAAATACCTCTGGGTGAAGAGACCATTCGCCCGGATGCAACGTTTGGCGACTGAGATAATCCGCTTCCCAATTGTCTATACCTGGGATATGAACCGCAGAGATTAGACAGGAGCTGGATTCCGCCCAAACCAGAATTCGAGATACTTCTTTCATAGCCAGAGGACTGTGAGTCCCTCCTTGATGATTGATGTATGCCACAGTTGTGACATTGTCTGTCTGAAAACAAATGAACGATTCTCTCTTCAGAAGAGGCCAAGACTGAAGAGCTCTGAAAATTGCACGGAGTTCCAAAATATTGATCGGTAATCTCACCTCCTGAGATTCCCAAACTCCTTGTGCCGTCAGAGATCCCCACACAGCTCCCCAACCTGTGAGACTTGCATCTGTTGAAATTACAGTCCAGGTCGGAAGCACAAAAGAAGCCCCCTGAATTAAACGATGGTGATCTGTCCACCACGTTAGAGAGTGTCGTACAATCGGTTTTAAAGATATTAATTGAGATATCTTTGCGTAATCCTTGCACCATTGATTCAGCATACAGAGCTGAAGAGGTCGCATGTGAAAACAAGCAAAGGGGATCGCATCCGATGCAGCAGTCATAAGACCTAGAATTTCCATGCATAAGGCTACCGAAGGGAATGATTGTGACTGAAGGTTTCGACAAGCTGAAATCAATTTTAGACGTCTCTTGTCTGTTAAAGACAGAGTCATGGACACTGAATCTATCTGGAAACCCAGAAAGGTTACCCTTGTCTGAGGAATCAATGAACTTTTTGGTGAATTGATCCTCCAACCATGATCTTGAAGAAACAACACAAGTCGATTCATATGAGATTCTGCTAAATGTAAAGACTGAGCAAGTACCAAGATATCGTCCAAATAAGGACATACCACAATACCCTGTTCTCTGATTACAGACAGAAGGGCACCGAGAACCTTTGTAAAAATTCTTGGAGCTGTAGCTAGGCCAAACGGCAGAGCCACAAACTGGTAATGCTTGTCCAGAAAAGAGGATCTCAGGAACTGATAATGATCTGGATGAATCGGAATATGCAGATAAGCATCCTGTAAATCTATTGTGGACATATAATGCCCTTGCTGAACAAAAGGCAAGATAGTCCTTACAGTTACCATTTTGAACGTTGGTATCCTTACATAACGATTCAATATTTTTAGATCCAGAACTGGTCTGAAGGAATTCTCCTTCTTTGGTACAATGAAGAGATTTGAATAAAACCCCATCCCCTGTTCCAGAACTGGAACTGGCATAATTACTCCAGCCAACTCTAGATCTGAAACACAATTCAGAAATGCTTGAGCTTTCACTGGATTTACTGGGACACGGGAAAGAAAAAATCTCTTTGCAGGAGGTCTCATCTTGAAACCAATTCTGTACCCTTCTGAAACAATGTTCTGAATCCAAAGATTGTGAACAGAATTGATCCAAATTTCTTTGAAAAAACGTAACCTGCCCCCTACCAGCTGAGCTGGAATGAGGGCCGCACCTTCATGTGGACTTAGAAGCAGGCTTTGCCTTTCTAGAAGGCTTGGATTTATTCCAGACTGGAGATGGTTTCCAAACTGAAACTGCTCCTGAGGATGAAGGATCAGGCTTTTGTTCCTTGTTGAAACGAAAGGAACGAAAACGATTATTAGCCCTGTTTTTACCCTTAGATTTTTTATCCTGTGGTAAAAAAGTTCCTTTCCCACCAGTAACAGTTGAGATAATAGAATCCAACTGAGAACCAAATAATTTGTTACCCTGGAAAGAAATGGAAAGTAGAGTTGATTTATAAGCCATATCAGCATTCCAAGTTTTAAGCCATAAAGCTCTTCTAGCTAAAATAGCTAGAGACATAAACCTGACATCAACTCTGATAATATCAAAAATGGCATCACAGATAAAATTATTAGCATGCTGAAGAAGAATAATAATATTATGAGAATCATGATCTGTTACTTGTTGCGCTAAAGTCTCCAACCAAAAAGTTGAAGCTGCAGCAACATCAGCCAATGATATAGCAGGTCTAAGAAGATTACCTGAACACAGATAAGCTTTTCTTAGAAAGGATTCAATTTTCCTATCTAAAGGATCCTTAAACGAAGTACCATCTGACGTAGGAATAGTAGTACGTTTAGCAAGGGTAGAAATAGCCCCATCAACTTTAGGGATTTTGTCCCAAAATTCTAATCTGTCAGACGGCACAGGATATAATTGCTTAAAACGTTTAGAAGGAGTAAATGAATTACCCAATTTATCCCATTCTCTGGAAATTACTTCAGAAATAGCATTAGGAACAGGAAAAACTTCTGGAATAACCACAGGAGATTTAAATACCTTATCTAAACGTTTAGAATTAGTATCAAGAGGACCAGACTCCTCTATTTCTAAAGCAATTAGTACTTCTTTAAGTAAAGAACGAATAAATTCCATTTTAAATAAATATGAAGATTTATCAGCATCAATCTCTGAGACAGAATCCTCTGAACCAGAAGAGTCATCAGAATCAGAATGATGATGTTCTTTTAAAAATTCATCTCTAGAGAGAGAAGTTTTAAAAGATTTTTTATGTTTACTAGAAGGAGAAATAACAGACATAGCCTTCTTGATGGATTCAGAAACAAAATCTCTTATGTTATCAGGAACATTCTGCACCTTAGATGTTGAAGGAACTGCAACAGGCAATGGTACATTACTAAAGGAAATATTATCTGCTTTAACAAGTTTGTCATGACAATTAATACAAACAACAGCCGGAGGAATAGCTACCAAAAGTTTACAGCAGATACACTTAGCTTTGGTAGTTCCAGCACTAGACAGCGTTTTCCTGAAGTATCTTCTGACTCAGATGCAACGTGAGACATCTTGCAATATGTAAGAGAAAAAAACAACATATAAAGCAAAATTGATCAAATTCCTTAAATGACAGTTTCAGGAATGGGAAAAAATGCCAATAAACAAGCTTCTAGTAACCAGAATCAAAGAAAAAATGAGACTGAAATAATGTGGAGACAAAAGCGACGCCCATATTTTTTAGCGCCAAATAAGACGCCCACATTATTTGGCGCCTAAATGCTTTTTGGCGCCAAAAATGACGCCACATCCGGAACGCCGACATTTTTGGCGCAAAAGGACGTAAAAAATGACGCAACTTCCGCCGACAAGTATGACGTCGGAAACAGAAAAGATTTTTTGCGCCAAAAAAGTCCGCGCCATGAATGACGCAATAAAATGAAGCATTTTCAGCCCCCGCGAGCCTAACAGCCCACAGGGAAAAAAGAGTCAAATTTTAAGGTAAGAAAAAAGATCGATTCAAATGCATTATCCCAAATATGAAACTGACTGTCTGAAAATAAGGAATGTTGAACATCCTGAGTCAAGGCAAATAAATGTTTGAATACATATATTTAGAACTTTATAAATAAAGTGCCCAACCATAGCTTAGAGTGTCACAGAAAATAAGATTTACTTACCCCAGGACACTCATCTACATGTTTGTAGAAAGCCAAACCAGTACTGAAACGAAAATCAGCAGAGGTAATGGTATATAAATAAGAGTATATCGTCGATCTGAAAAGGGAGGTAAGAGATGAATCTCTACGACCGATAACAGAGAACCTATGAAATAGACCCCGTAGAAGGAGATCACTGCATTCAAATAGGCAATACTCTCCTCACATCCCTCTGACATTCACTGCACGCTGAGAGGAAAACCGGGCTCCAACTTGCTGCGGAGCGCATATCAACGTAGAATCTAGCACAAACTTACTTCACCACCTCCATAGGAGGCAAAGTTTGTAAAACTGAATTGTGGGTGTGGTGAGGGGTGTATTTATAGGCATATTGAGGTTTGGGAAACTTTGCCCCTCCTGGTAGGAATGTATATCCCATACGTCACTAGCTCATGGACTCTTGCTATACATATATATATATATAAGACTGATAACTGATTTCCATTGCTTGACTTTGTTTTTATAGGCATTATAGACTTTGGGATACAACAGTCAGATATTATTGATATGATCAATGTTTTTGATCTATATAAGGTTTAACTCTGTTGCGTTGTCGTTCAGGAGCCATAGTAACACATGATACAGATTCCTGATTGGATGTTAACTTAGTGTCATGGGATGACGTTATCGCCACGCCCCCTATCCCCGTGAGTGTGCGATTTTAGTTTGTTTGACAATGGCGACCGTAAGTTTTTAATATACATGCTTATGTTCAATCATTGTTTGGTATACGTTACTAGTATTATTATATCAATACTTAAGTATAGTAGAGCTCCATGAATTGATTTAATTTTCGTTGGTGGTTATATGTCTATTGTTATATAGTCACATATAAAGGTCCATATTATCATTTTACACATTGGTGGTCACTAATTATTTTAAACACATCATCACATTTAAACACATTATATGAATTGATATATTGTAGTCGGATGACTTTGTTTATTCATTGAGTATTAGACATGCTTTTGATGTTATGTTTATGAAGTTGCTATGAAAACACACACATTAAACTATTTGTCATAGTTCTAGCTGATTGGCTAGACCCTATTGGAGGAGGGGCTTGTTATGCATTTAAACACTGTTTGTATCATTTTTTAATTGTCTGAGGAAGGGGTGAATGCCCCAAAACGTCACAACATAATAAAGAGTGCTGTGTTATAAATCCAGAGAGTGCTCTCAGAAGAGAGAGAACAGCATTCCTGAGATAGAACAAAAGCTAGAATAACTTCCATGCCTGTTCATTTTTATTGCAATTCAGGGTGCGCGTTCTTTTAGCACACTATGCCCCTTCACAGAGAAAAAATATCCTATAGCATATCAGTCTGACCCTGCCCAATGACAGTCTAGCGCCAAAATACCAGGCAATTCTTCTCTGAACAAGAGAAACAACAACCCCAGACGTACGTTTCGGCCTTCTGTGGGCATCATCAGTGAGGTGCAGTTGTATCTCTCTAAGGGCATGAGTGCAAGGAGTCCACGTCTGGTTTCCCCATTACTCTTAGGGAGACCCAAGAGTAATTTGCATAAATATCAGATGAGAGAGAGTTGCAACAGAAATGAACAGGCATGGAAGTTATTCTAGCTTTTGTTCTATCTCAGGAGTGCTGTTCTCTCTCTTCTGATATTTATGCAAATTGCTCTTGGGTCTCCCTAAGAGTAATGGGGGAAACCAGACGTGGACTCCTTGCACACATGCCCTTAGAGAGATACAACTGCACCTCACTGACAATGCCCACAGAAGGTCGAAACGATTGTCTGGGGTTGTTGTTTCTCTTGTTCAGAGAAGAATTGCCTGGCATTTCGATGCTGGACTGTTATTGGGTAGGATCAGACTGATATGCTACAGGATATTTTTTTCTCTGTGAAAAAGCATAGTGTGCTAAAGAACGCGCACCCTGAGTTGCAACAGAAATTAACAGGCATGGAAGTAATTATTGCTTTTGTTCTATCTCAGGAGTGCTGTTCTCTCTCTTCTGATATATATATAAATATACGTTGATTGGAGTAGCCGTGTTAGTCCAGAGATTTAGATATAAAAATAACAAGAGTATTGCATTGAGCAATGATACTTTTTTATTGGACTCACTATACATTTATAAGTTGACAAGCTTTCAGAAGAGTTCCTTCCTTTATCAAGTCTGAAGCAATACTGACCAATTCAATGGAATTTACAGATTATATCTTAAAACACAGAATAGCTAAGAAGACAGAAAGTGCAGGGAGAGGAGGAGGTGTCGTAAAAATCATGAGGGGGGCTTAGGTAACAGGCAGACAGTGTCCAGTGTAGGAGAACAGACAGGGGAAATATATAGCTTTACATAGAGCATATACTGACATAAAGTTATATATCAACATTGAATCAATATCTATAAAGATGTGAAATTGTATATACAGGGGGAATACAAAAGTTAAAAAAAGACAAAAGTGTGGACATAGGCTTACCTGTGTACCTATGTATAAAGAATGTGGAATATATAATGTAATTGACTAAATGAAAGTACATTACAAAAAGTTTTTGATAATGTGTTAAGAATCATCACACTGTTCCAATCATTCAGAGAAAAAAGTTACAAAACAAGGATTATAAAAAAAAAAAATAACTCTGTCCTCAGCAGCAAAGAATCAAAAAATGATTCTAATTTTCTAGTATTCTTAAAGTATATTCTGTAAGAACATTCAAACGTCTCATAATATGCAAACTGCACCCCAAAAAAAAAAGAGATATCACAATACCTGCATTATATCAGTCATGTATATGGGACACTTACCAGGATGGCTGATGCCACTGTAATGATGTTGGATATTGAATATTGCAGTGATAATATATCTTGCAGCTTGGCCACGTGTTTCAGGACCAGTCCATGTACAATGGCACCAGTAATGAAATTGAGATGTCCACTCACAATAAGGCCTAGACCCAACTTCATGAGAACCTTTCCAAACAGGTTGCGATCCAGCTTCCCTGCTAAGGCATTGGAGGAAACCAAATGAGAAAAACGTATGCGATTTACAGTGAATATTGTTGGTGGTTTCTCAGTGAATATTGTAAGATTGCCTGGGTAAATATAGAGCTGGCGGTAGTGTGTATTGCCCCAGTGAAGACTTAAAGGGACATGAAACCCATATTTTTTTTCATGATTTAGAAAGAGCATGTGTACTTAAACAACTTTCTAATTTACTTGTATTATCTAATTTGCTTAATTCTCTTGATATACTTTGCTGAAAAGCATATCTAGATAGGCTCAGTAGCTGCTGATTGGTTGCTGCACATAGATGCCTCGTGTGATTGGCTCACCTATATGCATTGCTATTTCTTAAACAAAGGGTATCTTAAGAATGAAGCAAATTAGATAAGAGAAGTAAATTGGAATGTTGTTTAAAATTGTATTCTCTACTTGAATCATGAAAGAAAATGTTTGGGTTTAGTGTCCCTGTAAGTTGTGCCATACAAGCCACTGCTGACTCTCTGAGGTGTGGTGTTTAAATACTGATGTGCGGGGCACTCGTAGTATATGTGCGTATGCTGCTGACTAACAATAATAATTTATACTAGAAACATTTTTGCTACGTATATTGCAAATATTTACAACTGAAATGCATTTGTGCACAGCTCAATTTTAACATTTCTATCCCGTTAAGGAGTCGTTAAGCTCAATCTCGATCCATGTAACATAATTATGCACTATGTCTTGAGTTAAAATAATATGCTGTATATCCTTAAAATGTTTTTATTTTAATAGTGGAAAGGCAACCTCTGTTTCTGGCTTGAGCGCATCTATACGTTGTTTATACTGGAGTAAACTCTGTGGCAGGCATAATTTGCTCATGCATGCACAGGTGTAAGGGTACCTCGTCCTGTCTGGGTTCACTGGAACTCTAAGCATGTGTGGACAGTAAATAAGACATTAAATGACATTCTACTTCCACTCAATTTATGCAGTGTGGGTAGTATGGATAATTCAGGGGTAATATTTAAGCTCTAAATAATGTTAGTTATTTTTTTTTTTTAAAAAGTTGTTTATGGCGTTTTGTCTTAATATTGGTTAGAGATTGTCAGTCTGTTTGGCCTTTAGCAAGACATATAAATTGGAGGCTTATGCAATGGAGATTTCTTTGATGTGTTTTTTAATCTACAGTTTTAACACAGAGACAAGGTCAACTGAATAAGTAGTTGTATAAAAGAGAGGAAGTTGGTAGAATCTGGGGCCCAATAAGAAATGGCAGTGCACAGTTGTATGGTGTGACATGCAGTTGATACACTATGGACTAGATTACGAGTAGAGCACTTTTTATCTCTACTGCGCTAACGCCGCTAGAAGTAGCTTTTTGCGCATTGGGTACCATGCTTATTGCAAGTTGAAAGTAAAATGTTTTCGCTCATGTGCTAACCCAACACAAGTAAAAAGTCGAAGTTAGAATATCGCAACCTAAAAAAAACGAACACTCTACTTGCGCGAAAACTTAATCAAATTTTCTCAAGTGTGCTTACCCGACATGAAAATATGAATATTTCACATTCCAGTGTTCTTCACATAGTAAAATAGCTTTTATTTATTCATCAATACATATTTCTACATATATCTTTTTATTTGGTACTATATATATATATATATATATATATATATATAAAAGTCAATAAACAGGTCCCGCACTCTCCGATATAATATAAACTTCTTTTATTCAAACTGACGTTTCGGGGTCATCTGAGGAAGGGGTTAACCACCCCGAAATGTCACAGTTTGAATAAAAGAAGTTTATATGTATATCGGAGAGTACGGGACCTGTTCATTGACTTGTTTACATTTTCTACCCAGAGCACCACGGAAGTTGGTTGGTATATATAGTGTGTGCAAATCCCCTGCCTTAAAGTACTTTATATATATATATATATATATATATATATATATATATAAATAAATAAATATATATATATATATATATATATATATATAAAATTATATATAGGTATAGATATACACATAGATATTTAGGAATATCTATACTATAATCGCGTTTGTAATGCATCCGTCGCCGTTGCCAGTTGCGCACGCATCCTCAAAGGAATGTTGGCTGTGCGCGCAGCCAAAAGAATCCACCTGGAAGAATCCTTTGGTGGATTCTTTCACCACCCTGCCATTTTCGGAATCCACCTGGATGCAACATAGGCAAACCTGAAGCCTTAAAAAAAAAAAGAACACGCAACCGCCCGCACGAAATAACTAAAACACATAACCGACCGCAAGAAATTAAAAAAAAGAACACGTAACCACCCACACGAAGTATAACAAAAAAAATAACCTCCTGCACAAAGTATTAAAAAAAACACCTAAACTGCCAACCTCCACATCGCAAAACAATAAAGTAATTAACCCCTAATCCGTAAATAACATTATTAAAATATTAACCCCTAAACCACCAAACCCCCACATCGCAATAAACCTAATTAATCTATTAACCCCTAAACCGCTAGACCCCACATCGCAATAAATCTATTTAACCTATTAACTCTTAAACCGCCAATTTCCCACATCGCAAGAAACCTAATTAACCTATTAACCCCTAAACCACCAAACCTCCACATCGCAAAAAAACTAATTAATATATTAACCCCTATACCGCCACCCCCCCCCACAATGCAAATAACTAATTTAATTACTAAGCCCCCTAACCTAACACCCCCTAAATTAACATATTGCTATATAGATGATCAAGCACCAAGGACGGGGCCGTTGATACCTATAGCTCCGAACAAATGGTACCTAGCATACCAAATAAGTAATCATAGAAAATAGGGGCGGGATCGGAGCGCCTAGCAGATGAAGGCTAAGGTATGATAAACTGACAATATAACTGACAATATATCCTGCTGTCACAACCTATAAGAGGAGTTCAGTCACACCAGAATAAATCAGGATTTCTAGTTAGGATTTCCAAGGCATATAGGATATCAAGGTTAGCGGAATAAACTACCCACCTCCCTGGGTACCTTATTGGGGAATCCATCTGTGATTTTAACATCCATTTATTTGTATTTTATATTGGTTTTTACTTTTGTGCATGGGCCCATGCTTTTAGTCTGTTAGATTGTATTAAATTGTTTATCTACACACTAACACTATTGTCAGTTTATCATACCTTAGCCTTCATCTGCTAGGTGCTCAAATCCCACCCCTATTTTCTACCCCCTAAATTAACCCCAATTACTACTACAGGGAGTGCAGAATTATTAGGCAAATAAGTATTTTGACCACATCATCCTCTTTATGCATGTTGTCTTACTCCAAGCTGTATAGGCTCAAAAGCCTACTACCAATTAAGCATATTAGGTGATGTGCATCTCTGTAATGAGAAGGGGTGTGGTCTAATGACATCAACACCCTATATCAGGTGTGCATAATTATTAGGCAACTTCCTTTCCTTTGGCAAAATGGGTCAAAAGAAGGACTTGACAGGCTCAGAAAAGTCAAAAATAGTGAGATATCTTGCAGAGGGATGCAGCACTCTTAAAATTGCAAAGCTTCTGAAGCGTGATCATCGAACAATCAAGCGTTTCATTCAAAATAGTCAACAGGGTCGCAAGAAGCGTGTGGAAAAACCAAGGCGCAAAATAACTGCCCATGAACTGAGAAAAGTCAAGCGTGCAGCTGCTAAGATGCCACTTGCCACCAGTTTGGCCATATTTCAGAGCTGCAACATCACTGGAGTGCCCAAAAGCACAAGGTGTGCAATACTCAGAGACATGGCCAAGTTAAGAAAGGCTGAAAGACGACCACCACTGAACAAGACACACAAGCTGAAAAGTCAAGACTGGGCCAAGAAATATCTCAAGACTGATTTTTCTAAGGTTTTATGGACTGATGAAATGAGAGTGAGTCTTGATGGGCCAGATGGATGGGCCCGTGGCTGGATTGGTAAAGGGCAGAGAGCTCCAGTCCGACTCAGACGCCAGCAAGGTGGAGGTGGAGTACTGGTTTGGGCTGGTATCATCAAAGATGAGCTTGTGGGGCCTTTTCGGGTTGAGGATGGAGTCAAGCTCAACTCCCAGTCCTACTGCCAGTTTCTGGAAGACACCTTCTTCAAGCAGTGGTACAGGAAGAAGTCTGCATCCTTCAAAAAAAACATGATTTTCATGCAGGACAATGCTCCATCACACGCGTCCAAGTACTCCACAGCGTGGCTGGCAAGAAAGGGTATAAAAGAAGAAAATCTAATGACATGGCCTCCTTGTTCACCTGATCTGAACCCCATTGAGAACCTGTGGTCCATCATCAAATGTGAGATTTACAAGGAGGGAAAAAAGTACACCTCTCTGAACAGTGTCTGGGAGGCTGTGGTTGCTGCTGCACGCAATGTTGATGGTGAACAGATCAAAACACTGACAGAATCCATGGATGGCAGGCTTTTGGGTGTCCTTGCAAAGAAAGGTGGCTATATTGGTCACTGATTTGTTTTTGTTTTGTTTTTGAATGTCAGAAATGTATATTTGTGAATGTTGAGATGTTAAATTGGTTTCACTGGTAAAAATAAATAATTGAAATGGGTATATATTTGTTTTTTGTTAAGTTGCCTAATAATTATGCACAGTAATAGTCACCTGCACATACAGATATCCCCCTAAAATAGCTATAACTAAAAACAAACTAAAAACTACTTCCAAAACTATTCAGCTTTGATATTAATGAGTTTTTTGGGTTCATTGAGAACATGGTTGTTGTTCAATAATAAAATTAATCCTCAAAAATACAACTTGCCTAATAATTCTGCACTCCCTGTAAATTACAATTAAAATAAAAAATCCTAACATTAAATTACAAAAAAATAAAAAAAGTCTAACAATATAGAAAAAAAATAAAATTATCAAAAATAAAAAAATATTATACCTAATCCACATGAAAATAAAAAAGCCCCCCAAAATAAAAATACCCCTAATATAAACTAGTTTTTTTTTTAGTGTTAGGTTTTTTATTTTGGGGGGTTTGGTGGGTGGGGGGTTTTAATGTTAGGGGGGTTTAATGTTAGGGGAATGCCCTACAAAATGCCATTTTAAGAGCTATTGGTAGTTTAGTATTAGATTAGGGGATGTTTTTATTTTGGGGAGATTTTTTTTTTTTTTTTGTAATTTTTATTGATTTTTGTTGAAATAAAAGTGAAATAGATACAACAACTGTACGAGACAATCGTACATCAAGTACAAATACAACAAATATCATAGCATTTACGTAATCAATACAGACATAAAGTAAATTTCAATGAAAAGTGAGTCAGTGTCCGGACATAGGCTATCATCAAGAGGGAGGGGGTAGGAAGATACACTAAGATGACTTCAAGAGGGGGGGTTAGTACAGATTTGTAAGGGTGAGGTCAGATCTACTGCTCATGTGGTTAGGGATGTACTGCCATTTAGGTTTCGAAGGTGGGGAGCCAGAGGGTATCAAAACTGTTTTTCCAATCGGACCAGATCAGTTCAAAGAAATCAATCCTACCCGAGGCATAGTAGATACTCTTCTCCATAGAGTACATGTATGCCATGGTGGATATAATATCCGACCAGGCTGGGGGAAGGGATCTTTTCCAAGATCTCGCTATATTAAGTTTAACTGCTGATAGAAGGTAAATACAAAGTGCACCATAATGTTTGGGTAATTTACAAACACCTAAGTGAAACAGGGCCGTCTCGGGAGTTCTGGATAGGTTAATACCAAAACTGGTTAGTGTAGAGAAACATTTGTTCCAGAGAGGTTTAAGTCTGGGACAGCTCCACCAAATGTGGATCATATCTCCTATGTGCGAGCAGTTTCTCCAACAAGTGGGGGAGGCCTCTGGAAAGATTTTTGCAAGCCTAGCTGGGACATAATACCAGTGTGTGAGCACTTTAATGTAGGTTTCAAGGATGGTGATGCAATGAAGGGTTTTCTTTGTGAAAAGGAGCGTGCATTGCCACTCTAAAGAGGGTTTCGTAAAGTCTAACTTCCGTTCCCATTTTAGAATATGCTGGGCTTTGTCAACTGGGGCAGCGCCTTCCATAAGGGAATAGTGTAAGGTGGTAAGCTGTCGAGATAGAGATGGTTTGAAACCCCACCTAAATAAGAAACTAGTAACTCTGGAGTATTCAAATTTCATATACAAAGGCGTAGATGGAGTTATGCTGAGTTGGGTGTAGGGGGAAAAAGTTGTATGTGGCGGGGTTGACCATAGGTCTCCCACCTTCATAATACCCAGCCGAGCCCAAGCGTTCGGATGGGAGTCCGGTAAACCGGACAGAAGGCCAGTTAAGGAGGTAATTGGGGAAGGATGAGGGGCTACCTTGGGGTTATGCCTTAGGCGGTCCCAGGCAGCCAGGCATTCCTTTATAATCGGGTTAGAGGCGCCCAGGTTCCTTCTGCAATGGGGTGGCGTCCATATTAGGTCCCTTAACGTGAGGTTATATGGTAGGGAGGCTTGCTCAATAGACCTCCATTTGCTGTCTGAGTCCTTGACACCCCATTGAGAGATATGAGTGAGCATAGCGGCATCCGCATACCTAAAAATAGAGGGAGAAGCAACCCCGCCGTGTATTTTAGGGTATTGCAGGACATTATGAGCAACTCTAGGGGGTTTACCCTGCCAAATGTATTTGGTACAGGCGCTCTGGAACTGAACTAAAAGAGTTCTGGGAACTCTTAATGGTAGACAGCGGAGGGCATATGTGAGTTTAGGGAGATAGCTCATTTTTAGAGCTGCTATGCGTCCTAACCAGGATACACATTTGAAGTTCCAACGTGAGGGCAGGGACCTTAGTTCGGTCAAAAGTGGTTTGAGGTTATCTTCAAGAATTTGGGGGAGAGAATTGGATAACTTAACACCGAGATGGGATACATACTTATGGCTGGGGATAAACTTATATTTTTTACATAAGTTTTTGGAGACCTCCTCGGGAAACCCAGAGGTGAATAATTCGGATTTCGAGTGATTTAATTTATAGTACGACAGGGAGCTAAATGTCTCTAGGAGAGACAAGAGTCTTGGTATCTCTCGTAAGGGTGTGGAAAAGAATAAGGTAGTATCGTCTGCAAATAGGGCTACTTTATGGACCGTACCGTGTAGGGTGATTCCCGAAATCTTGTTATCTGTCCTGATGGCCGCAGCCAGAGACTCCATGGCCAGTGTGAACAAAATCTGGGAAAGGGGGCAACCCAGAAGGGTGCCATTAGATATAGGAAAGGGAGTGGGGTCAAACCCCAGTCCTCTCACTAAAGCCACTGGGGAGGAATATAAAGCTTTGATTGCTAGAATAATACGCGTAGGGAACTGGAAGTTCTCTAAGACCCGCCAGAGATATTCCCATCTGACGCGGTCGAAGGCCGTCTCGGCATCCAGGGAGAGCACCGCAAGTGGCCTATTCAGTCTCTTGGCCTCTAGGAGTATGTTAAGTAGCCTCCTGGTGTTATCAGGGCCTTCTCTCCCTGGTATGAACCCGACCTGGTCTGGGTCAATCAGTGTTGGAAGCAATTTTGCTAGCCGATTAGCCAGTATTTTGGCGTATATCTTAACATCGGTATTGATGAGTGAAATGGGTCGGTAGCTAGCACAAAGGGTAGGATCTTTATTGGGTTTGGGAATGGTGATGATGGAGGCCTCAAGGAATTCCCTGTCGATTTTCCCTGTGGACATAGCATTGTTGAAAAATCTGGTAAGCATAGGGACGAGTTCTGTTAGGTATGTCTTGTAGAAAATGGCCGTGAAGCCATCAGGTCCAGGGGCTTTAAGAGATTTTAGTTTTTTAATAACCAATTTAACCTCCTGGCTAGTAATCGGGGAGTCAATGCACTCTTTATGGGAGTCATCAAGGGTGGGAAGCTCAAGGGAGTGAAGAAAGGAATCTATGTTTTCCGAGGGGGCTTTCCCTATCGCCGCTGTATTGCCTATATTGTAAAGTTCAGAGTAGAACTGATGGAACTGTTGGCCAATCTGGGAAGGAAGTCGGACTGAACGGCCGCCCTGTTTGATTTCATGAATACGAGTGGCACCTGCACGCTGTCTGATTTTATTGGCTAGTAAAGAGTCTGCTTTATTGCCCTTGGAGTATAGGAGGTGTTTCAGCCGAAGGAGATTGGATTGTGTTTTACGGAATTCTAATTGGCAAATGTGCCGCCTAAGGTCTTCCACCTCAGTTTTGTGGGTTACCGAGTCAGGGGTCCGCCTTTGGGTTTCGAGTACCTGCAGTCTGCTATGTGCTTGGGAGAGGGAAAGGCCTGCCTGTCTCCTGAGATGAGCCTGCTTACGGATGAAAAGGCCTCGTAGAGTAGCCTTAAATGCCCCCCATATAGTATTCTCGCTAACTTCTGGGGTATCATTGGTCTGGAGGGTGAAGCAGATCTCTTTCCTGATCTCTTCTCTAAACGGGACATCCGAAAGGAGATGGTGTGGCAGTCTCCAAGGGGCTCTGGTTTTAGTAGTGTGACTAGAGTCAATGTCTAAGGTGATAAGGTCGTGGTCTGACCACGGGGTAAGGTGTATATTTACGGCACGGACCAGTTCTAGGTCAGTTAGGTGGCAGAAAAAGTAATCAAGCCTAGAGTGTGTAGAGTGAGGGTGGGAAAAGTGGGTGAAATCTTTATCTAGAGGATGTAGGGACCTCCAAATGTCAAAATACGTGAACTGGCAAATAAGTTCCCGGAACCTACGACTGGTAGGGTCGTGATTGGGGGGGAGTCTCTTAGAGGGGCCTGTTTTCCTATCCATCTTCTCATCCCATACCATGTTCAGGTCACCAGCAAGGATAACTCTGCCTTGTTTAACCTTCTCCACATGGAGAAGGACCTTCCTGAGGTATCTGGGTTGAAGTGAGTTTGGAAGATAGACCGAAACAAGGGTATATGTGACATGATCTAAATTACATATAAGGATGAGGTATCTAGCCTGAGGATCTCTGAAAATGAAGAGGGGCTCGTAAGCTACTCTTTTATGAATTAGGACGGCCACTCCTCTGGCCTTCTTTGTGAAGGAAGCCGCCTCAAATACTGGGAAGTCCTTGGAGATGTGGGGGGGGGAGGAGTCCGCTGGGAGGTGCGTCTCCTGAAGGAAGGCTATGTCCGCTCCGTGGTGGCGGAGGGAACGTGATAGAAGGCATCTCTTGCCTACAGTGTTGAGGCCTCTGACATTATGGGTGAGGAATCTAAGGGAGGCCATTTAGGATTCCTGAGGGGGGGGGGAGGAGAAAAGGGTAGGGTTAAAGGTTGGTTGGAGTAGGGGATGGAGGATGAGGGATAGCAAGTGGAAGTAGTCCACCTATGTGGGACCCTAGGATGGGCACCAGAAATTGGGGGGGAGTCAACCGTGTCTAAAAGATAAAGGGACTAGTGCAATTAGCCCCGCTCAACTGCAAGAAAAACACATAATAGCTAATTAACCATATATATCAACTGGAACTCTAACTTAAATTAGTTACAACAAATATTGAGGATGGAAACAAATCACAGTATATGAACCAGACAGTGGTATTGAAATGCATGCTGACAGTCTCAAGTGGGTGAGGCTTGAGGCCTCAGGGTGTGGTCAGGGGGGTTCGGTTTTGACCGCTTTGGTCTTTGTTCTCTGACAGACCATTCAGGGGCTGTGACCCTTAATCTGGAGCGTGACTCTTGCTGGTTGCTGGGGGCAGCTTGGAGTCCCCAGTTAGCTAGTAGAGTGCCTCCCATAGAAGGTGAAGAGACTGTGTGGGTTTGATTGTCCTTAGTCACAATCAGCTTGGTGGGGAATCCCCACCTATATTTGATCCCTGCTTTCCTCAGCTGAGTAGTAATTGGAGCATAGAGCTTTCGTTGTTGTAAGGTATGTGAGGAGAGGTCAGGTAAGAGTTGGATGTCTTTGAGATTATCAGGCAAAGTAGGTCTGTTGTATGCTGCCTGCATCAACCGGTCTTTGAAGGTAAAATAGTGGAAGCAGACGACCACATCTCTCGGCCTGTCTGATGATACTGAACGTGGCCGAAGAGCCCTGTGGGCCCTCTCCATAGCATGCATGTTGCTTTCTAGGGGTCCCAGGTATTCGGTGAACAAAGCTGTGAGAAATTCCTGTAGACCTCCCGTGTTTACCGTCTCAGGTATGCCTCTAAATCTTATGTTGTTCCTCCTAGCTCTGTCCTCCACATCTGCCAGCTTCAGCTCCAGCTGGGAGATTTGTTCGGCAAGATTTTCTGCGTAGGCCAGAAGGTTTGAATTATCTGTAGCCAGATCGTCTTGTTGCCGCTCGAGGGAGTCAACCCTATCTCCTATTTCTTGAATTTCCTTTTTAAGTTCAGCCGAACTTCTCTGAATCTCAGTAGTGATAGATTTAGTCTGAGCTGCGAGGAGTTTCTGAAGAGTACTTTCGGTGATGTAGTGGTTGAGATGTGCAACAGACTGAGAACTTGATTGCGAACCCTCATCTTGAGATTCTGGGTCGCTAATGTCCTTGCTCACAGAGGGAGGTTTCTTGCACGGCTGAGAGAAATGGTCTAGGACAGTCTGCTTCGAGGCCGCTTGGGTCTTGGTGTTTTTTCTAGCTGAGTGTGACATGATTGATGGTGAAAAGAGACCAAGGAGTATGTCGGTATGGTGGAGACAAGGCCCACCCTGACCATGTATCTACAGAGAAGTCCTTGAGACCCTGGACTAAACTTAGAGAGAAAGCAGGGTTAAATTTCAATACCTGGGTGAGACATTAGCAATATATGGTATATTGTAAGAGCGGGGCTCGCACTGTCCTCATGAGGAATGACACCTAGCACATAGTACTACACCTCAGCAGTGTTGATGACTCCAAAGAGCCCCCACGCACCTCGGGGAGGGGGATACGACCAATAGGAAGAGAAAAGGGGAAGTGGAGGTGACCAACCCAGACAGGCTGGGTCGGAGCGGAGGAGGCGCGGGGGGGGGGGGTCAATGCAGCCCGTCCCGTGTAGCGGGACCCACAGCACTAACACCAAAACACAGAGCAATAAGTATACACAGCAGTATGCTTTAAAGTTTAGATCAACTCTAGGTAGCAAAGGCCCTAACAGATAACTAGTATAAAAATGATGGGGAGCACTACGCCCCGAGTGTTGGGGATTAAGCAATCCGAGGCCAAGGCTAATGGGTTATCACTAAGCTTAGTATAGGGGGGGGGGGGGAGGGGGGGGTGTTTTATGGTAAATGATAGGTGGAAATGACCAGCGCGCCACTGGGGTGGGCCAGGAATGTGAGAGTACACTAACTGCTAGGCTGGCTTAAGTATGTTCCTAAGTATAACCTAAAACCACAGTATCAGTACAAATATGGAAATGCAGATTGAGAGCAGCAAAGAGGAGTTAAATAGACATATGCTTAATAAACAGAAGGCATCCACATAGATTAACACAGTAAATAGAACCTGTGAAGAGAAGCAAGCATTAGTAGGGCAGATAAAAGTAACAACACTCCACTCTGAGCATAGAGCCCAAAGGCACATAGGCTGACGCAGCAGCAACAGTGTCACCAATTAATGGGACAGGTTAATGTGTTCAGAGGGTCACACTAAGGACTCTTTTAGGCAGAGCTGGGAAAGTAGGTTTACTGTGACTGCAGCCCCTCAGGTTTGTAAATTTTTCTTCCTAGCTTGAGGATACATGCAGCAGGGCACAGTGGGGCTACCTGTCAGGTGGACAGGAGATCTGGGGAGAATAAGTTGGCCACAGTGTCCTGAACTTTAGATCCTGAGGCTCTATGCTGTGCTCTTTTCCCTGCAGGCAGAATAAAGCAGTCCCCAGAGATGCAGTGAAACAAGTTCAGAGAGGGTCTTACTTAGATAGTAGATACAGTTACAGTTCAAAGTGTAGAGCTTACTTATGCTCTCATAGGTGAATGCAACAACACTGGCTGTAGAATGTCCCGGCACAGGTAGGGCTACTGTAGGGTAGCAAAGAGAGGGGCTCTAGCCCTATGGGCCTTGTGGTGCTGCAGAAGGGCCTAAGTAAGTTAGGATGTGTAGGTCTTGGGGCCCTCCAGGCAAGATAATAACAGGTAGCCCGTTTTATAAGTGGCCTCAGGAGAGGCGGGAGGAGGGCAAGAGGGGTGGATGTCCGTCTAAGATAACCCCCAGGCTGTGAGTGCTTAAGATGGGATTGACTCACCTTCCCCTTGTGCTGGTGGGCTGAAGCGGTTCAGGTCCAGAGGCTGCCACCGTAACTGCTTTTATAGCTGTAGAGTCTCCTATTCCCCGGTAGTCCAGGAATACAGCAGGGGCGCCTTCTGTAAGACCGGAGGGTTGTAGGTAGGTGAGGCCGCAAGTAGCTGGGTGTGTGAGGCCCTGAAAGCCCTCCCGGGCAGGCCGCAACTAAGATGGCAGATCTTCGCGCCCAAAATAGTTCAGGCGCGCAGGGTCCCGGTGTGACCGGGCAGCAAGTGGGAGCCCGTAGGACCTGGGCCAAGGTATGTCACTCCCGGGGTGATGGTCCGTGAGGCTGGGTAGGTGGTCCACAGGAAGGACTGTCCTCCAGCGGGGCGGCGAGAAGGGTGATGCGGCTCAGACTCCGGTCGCAAGTGCAGCCGTCTAACTGGTCCCTTGGCTGGTGAGCAATTGGCAGTCTTCTGCTCCGGAGCGGATCCCCGACCCTCCGGAGCTAGCAGGGAGCACTACGTTAGGGCAGAGCGGCAGCAGAGACACGATTAGGGCACCGGATGTCTCAAAGTGTCACAAAGTTTTACAAAGGCCCCCAAATTTTATATAAGGGGGAAGAGGCTGTTATTGTGGGCTAGAGTATGTCCAGAGTACCCCCAAATATAGGCAGAAATACGTTAAATTGTGCACTTTTAGGGATTTAGCTGCAGGAGCTCTCCTCAAGCACGTCTATCCCTGTTGGCGGTTAACTCCGCCCCCCCTTCGATTTTTTATTTTTATAGGGGTATTAGTTTAGGTTTAGATTTTTTATTTTGGATAGTTTTGTTTTTCTGTAATTTTCCTTTTTTTTTTTTTGTAACTTTAGCTTGGGGGTTTGTATTTTTTAAACATAGACTGCCCTCTGGGCAGGCTTATCGCCTAGTCTATTTATAAATACTTAAACTTAAAAATGATTCTCCTATGTGAAGAACATACACTTACAGTATATACATAGTTAAACACTTTATTAAATATGAATATTGCATAAATAGAATTTTACATTTTTTTCATCTACTTGACTGCAAAGGGCTCCAATGCACTTATATAAATGTTTATATGTGTAAACATATTTATTTATGTATATGTTACATACAAATACATATGTACACACATATATACAGTATATACAGTATATATAGATATATTTACTGTATATACAGTATATACACAAATTACATACATATATTTCTTTAGACATATATGTGTATGTATCTCAATGTTAAAGCCCTTTGCAGTCCATTTTTTTTCTAACACTTAAGACCTCATATCTTAGAAACTTCCTAACTTTTTGTGCAATTTTTTATTAGACAGTGCTATTATAATTGGAACAATACTTTTAAATGTATTTTTGATGTTATTTTACACGTGTTTAATTTGTGTCACAGTTAAAATCAAGTGCGCTCAAGCAATTGTGTTTACTTTCAACGTGGAATACATGAGCTACTTCCGACGAGCACAAACAGCCGTGATAAACTGCTTTTCGCTAGCGCTCAACATTTAGCACGCCACTTGTAATCTAGTCCGATATGTTATAGAAAGTAAAGTTAAGGGTAGTTTCTAAATCTATACAAATATTTTACATTTTAGTTTGACTAACATTTGGATAAACAAATTGTAATTATTAACAAAATGTTCTATGTAGAATCATGGGTCACCTGCTGCAAAGGATCCATGGAAACATTGACCCTTGAACATGGTAATACCTATTTTGTTTAAAGTATCTACGTGATACCACTTTTATAGATGTATAAAGGTATCACTTTTAACAACTGGATTAACCAGTTATCATATTCCTGTGAGTCACCCAATTAAAGAGTACTTCTCCAGTGTTGTATGTTTCAATGTCACTAGAAGATATCCTGAAAAGAAATATATTTTATACATATTGTCCAGGTCTGAGTAAATTACTGGCAAAATTATGGGAACAACAAAAACAGATGATGAATTAAATATATTCCAATCCATCACAATTCCTGTGCAAAGTTCATTGTATCGCTTTTCAAATTGCAACCTTTTCCAATCCATTAGAAACTGCTAAAATAACTAATTTGACACTAGGTTTTGAAATGCATTTGTGGAAACAGTCTAGTTTTGCCATCTGTCCGGGAATGACTCAGACAGTCTGGGATTCCATTTGTGTGCCCGGGTTTCAAGCTTAGTCAGGTTTGGTAGTATATGTGGTGCAAATATATACGCTGCCTAGTAGTACTGTACTAGTATTGTTCTTCTTACTGAGTGATAATCTCCTACATGATGCTTATCTGTGGAGTCAGAGTTTGTGTGTATCTTTGTGTTTGTCAGTGTCTTTGTGAGTGTGTAAGTCTGTGTGTGAAAGAGTGAGTGTCCTTGTGTGTGTGTGTGTGTGTTAGAGAGAGAGAGTGTGTGTGAGAGAGAGAGAGAGAATGTGTGTGTGAGAGAGAGAGTGTGTGTGTGAGAGAATATGTGTGAGAGAGAATGTATGTGAGAGTGTTTATAGGAAATTATTATTTGCACACACCCTTAAGGGTTAAATGAAAGAACATTACTTCATCTTCACTATCAATAATGAATTATTTAGTGCAATGTTTACTTTTACTTTGGTTGTTTATCTTTAACCACTTTCTTGACCAGGTATAAGTCCACAAACACATGTAAAAACCACCCATGGGCAGATTGCGATATGCCTGTTTTTTATAGTTTTTGTATGTTTATTTAGATGTTGTCTTGAAATACTTTATTAAATTTGGGTGGAGACGTATTAATTCCGACTTAAGCTCTTTAGTACTGGATTATAAAAAAATCCCCTGGGTATCCATAGAATGTTTTTTTTTGCAAATAAATTCTAATGGATTGGAATGGAGCCATATACTGAAGTGACAGGATGTTGTGATTCTCCTTTGTATATCATGATAATACAGCATGTTGCAATATCTATCATTGCACTGGTATAGGACATCATCTGAAGCCCTAGTACCAATGCAGCCTGCAAGTGCAAGTTTATATCTGTACAAATAAAATCACTTACTTGGTCCACACATGGCCCCCCTTGCTTGTGTCTCTCTCTTTCTGCGGCTTCCTCAAGCTTCACTCTCCACACAATGAATTTTTCTCACTCCTTCTTGGTTCCTCCCCTGGGTGGGTCCCACATCTAAACCCAGTCAGACTGGATGAGTGAGCTCCTCCTGGAGTTGGGCAGGTACACATATTGCTTTATTACCAGTGGGTCACAACACTTTAGTCATAACACTTAGATGTGTGTTTTGTAAGGAGCTGAAGAGTATTAAATGAGAATATATTGTGCCAGGGAATTAAAAAGGGTTTTTATTAGTGGCATCTTAATGTAATCCTATGGCTTTTTTTCATCTTAGCATAGGTGAGGCAGATATTACATTTAGCAAATATAAAGAAACATTCTTGTTTATTACTGCTCCTTGCTAATAATGTTGATGATCACAATCTTTGAGCTTTATTTGAGTTTTGCTATCAGCCTATATTGTCAGCATTTTTTTGAGTGATCGCAATTCCAAATGTCTGTTGACAATAAAAGGCTTCAGCTGTAAATTAGTTTTCAATGGAAAACCCTCACAAAAAAAGTGGATTTGTTAGTTAGGGTTATGTTGTCAGAATACAAATTCACAATCCAAACAAGATTTAACATTAGAGACGTTTGGATTAATATCTTTGTTCTTATGTTTTGCAACCATTGTGATATGTGATAATCACTCTTAATGTGATTTGAATAGGGGCATGATGGGCATTCTGGACATGTTTGCTCAATTAATTTCTTTTTTTTTATTTTTAAGTATTTTTGTGTTCTATTGAGAGAATATAGCCGCTACCACCTTGCCAAAAATGTACATTCTCACTGTACAGAACAGGGTGTTTTTTTGTTAAATAACAACGATGACAAAAAATATTTTTTTTTAAAATTAAGAGCTGTTAACGTAAAAAAATGTACTCATAATGTAATATTTCTCTTGTAAGGTGTATCCAGTCCACGGATCATCCATTACTTGTGGGATATTCTCATTCCCAACAGGAAGTTGCAAGAGGACACCCACAGCAGAGCTGTAATATAGCTCCTCCCCTAACTGTCATACCCAGTCATTCTCTTGCAACTCTCAACAAGCAAAAAGGATGTTGTAGGAGAGAGTGGTTAAATATAGTTAGTTTATTTTCTTCAATCAAAAGTTTGTTATTTTTAAATAGTACCGGAGTTGTGCTATTTTATCTCAGGCAGTAAATAGAAGAAGAATCTGCCTGAGGTTTCTATGATCTTAGCAGGTTGTAACTAAGATCCATTGCTATTCTCACATATGTCTGAGGGGATTACACAGATGAGGTAACTTCAGCGAGAGAATGGCGTGCAGTTTATTCTGCTATCAGGTATGTGCAGTTATAATTTTTTCTAGAGATGGAAAACACTAGAAAATGCTGCTGATACCGGATTAATGTAAGTTAAGCCTGAATACAGTGATTTAATAACGACTGGTATCATGCTTACTCCCAGGGGTAATACCCTTATGATATTGCAATATAAACGTTTGCTGGCATGTTTAATCGTTTTTATATATGCATTGGTGATAAAACTTTATTGGGGCCTAGTTTTTTCCACATGGCTGGCTTAAATTTTGACTAGAAACAGTTTTACTGAGGCTTTCCATTGTTGTAGTATAAAAGTTACAGTTGGTGCAGTTGAAATTACAAACTGTGACATCCAGCTTCCCTCAGGAGTCCCCTGTATGCTATAGGACATCTCTAAAGGGCTCAAAGGCTTTCCAAAGTCGTTTATTGGGGAAGGTAGGACCACAGCTTGCTGTGGCAGTTGGTTGTGACTGTAAAAAAAACAAAAAAAAAACGTCTATTTCGTTTTTTGAATCCGTTTTTTGAACTAAGGGGTTAATCATCCATTTGCAAGTGGATGCAATGCTCTGCTAGCCTATTACATACACTGTAAAAATTTTGTTTGATTTACTGCATTTTTTCACTGTTTTTCAAATTCTGACAAAATTTGTTTCTCTTAAAGGCACAGTACCGTTTTTTATATTTGCTTGTTAACTTGATTTAAAGTGTTTTCCAAGCTTGCTAGTCTCATTGCTAGTCTGTATAAACATGTCTGACATATAAGAAACTCCTTGTTCATTATGTTTAAAAGCCATGGTGGAACCCCCTCTTAGAATGTGTACCAAATGTACTGATTTCATTTTATGCAATAAAGATCATATTCTGTTTTTAAAAAAATTATCACCAGAGGAATCTGACGAGGGGAAAGTTATGCCGACTAACTCTCCCCACGTGTCAGACCCTTTGACTACCGCCCAAGGGACTCAAGCTCAAATGGCGCCAAGTACATCTAGGGCGCCCATAGCGTTTACTTTACAAGACATGGCGGCAGTCATGGATAATACACTGTCAGCGGTATTAGCCAGACTACCTGAACTTACAGGTTAGCGAGATAGCTCTGGGGTGAGACAAAATGCAGAGCATACTGACGCTTTAAGAACCATGTCTGATACTGCCTCACAATATGCAGAAGCTGAGGAAGGAGAGCTTCAGTCAGTGGGTGATGTTAATGACTCAGGAAAGATACCTGATTCTAATATTTCTACATTTAAATTTAAGCTTGAACACCTCCGCGTGTTACTTAGGGAGGTTTTAGCTGCTCTGAATGACTGTGATACCATTGCAGTGCCAGAGAAATTTTGTAGACTGGATAAATGCTTTGCAGTGCCGGTGTGTACTGATGTTTTTCCAATACCTAAAAGGTTTACAGAAATTATTAATAAGGAATGGGATAGACCAGGTGTGCCGTTCTCTTCCCCTCCTATTTTTAGAAAAATGTTTTCCAATAGACGCCACCACACGGGACTTATGGCAGACAGTCCCTAAGGTGGAGGGAGCAGTTTCTACTCTAGCAAAGCGTACTACTATCCCTGTCGAGGACAGTTGTGCTTTTTTAGAGCCAATGGATAAAAAATTAGAAGGTTACCTTAGGAAAATATTTATTCAACAAGGTTTTATCCTACAGCCCATTGCATGCATTGCCCCTGTCACTGCTGCTGCGGCGTACTGGTTTGAGTCACTGGAAGAGGCTTTACAGGTAGAGACTCCATTGGATGACATACTTGGCAAACTTAGAGCACTTAAGCTAGCCAATTATTTTATTTATGATGCCATTGTTCATTTGAATAAACTAACGGCTAAGAATTCTGGTTTTGCTATACAGGCGCGCAGAGCGCTATGGCTTAAATCATGGTCAGCTGACGTGACTTTAAAATCTAAGCTACTTAACATTCCCTTCAAGGGGCAGACCCTATTCGGGCCTGGTTTGAAGGAGATTATTGCTGATATCACGGGAGGAAAAGGTTGTGCCCTTCCTCAGGACAGGTCCAAATTTAGGGCCAAACAGTCTAATTTTCGTGCCTTTCGAAACTTCAAGGCAGGTGCGGCATCAACTTCCTCTAATAATAAACAAGAGGGAACTTTTGCTCAATCCAAGACGGTCTGGAGACCAAACCAGACCTGGAAAAAAGGTAAGCAGGTCAAAAAGCCTGCTGCTGCCTCTAAGACAGCATGAAGGAACGACCCCCTATCCGGTAACGGATCTAGTAGGGGGCAGACTTTCACTCTTTGCCCAGGCGTGGGCAAGAGATGTTCAGGATCCCTGGGCGTTGGAAATTATATCCCAGGGATATCTTCTGGACTTCAAAGCTTCCCCCTCAAAAGGGAGATTTCACCTTTCACAATTATCTGCAAACCAGATAAAGAGTGAGGCATTCTTACACTGTGTACGAGACCTCCTAGTTATGGGAGTGATCCATCCAGTTCCAAAGGAGGAACAGGAACAGGGTTTTTACTCAAATCTGTTTGTGGTTCCCAAAAAAGAGGGAACCTTCAGACCGATTTTGGATCTAAAGATCTTAAACAAATTCCTCAAAGTTCCATCGTTCAAGATGGAAACTATTCGTACCATCCTACCACTGATCCAGGAGGGTCAATATATGACTACAGTGGATCTAAAGGATGCTTATCTTCACATTCCGATACACAAAGATCATCATCGGTTTCTCAGGTTTGCCTTTCAAGACAGGCATTACCAGTTGTAGCTTTTCCCTTTGGATTAGCTACAGCCCCAAGAATATTTACAAAGGTTCTAGGGTCGCTTTTGGTGGTCCTAAGGCCGCGGGGCATAGCAGTAGCCCCTTATTTAGACGACATCCTGATACAGGCGTCAAACTTCCAAATTGCCAAGTCTCATACGGACGTAGTACTGGCATTTCTGAGGTTGCATGGGTGGAAAGTGAACGAGGAAAAGTGTTCTCTATCCCCACTCACAAGAGTTTCCTTTCTAGGGACTCTGATAGATTCTGTAGAAATGAAAATTTAACTTGACGGAGTCCAGGTTATCAAAGCTTCTAAATTCCTGTCGGGTTCTTCATTCCATTCCGCGCCCTTTGGTGGCTCAGTGTATGGAAGTAATCGGCTTAATGGTAGCGGCAATGGACATAGTGCCGTTTGCACGCTTACATCTCAGACTGCTGCAACTATGCAGGCTCAGTCAGTGGAGCGGGGATTACACAGATTTGGCCCCTCAACTGAATCTGGACCAAGAGACCAGGGATCCTCTTCCCTGGTGGCTATCTCGGGTCCATCTGTCCAAAGGTATGACCTTCGCAGGCCAGATTGGACTATTGTAACAACAAATGCCAGCCTTCTAGGTTGGGGTGCAGTCTGGAACTCCCTGAAGGCTCAGGGATCGTGGACTCAGGAGGAGTCTCTCCTTCCAATAAATATTCTGGAACTAAGAGCGATATTCAAGGCTCTTCAGGTTTGGCCTCAGTTAGCAACTCTGAGGTACATCAGATTTCAGTCGGTCAACATCACGACTGTAGCTTACATCAACCATCGAGGGGGAACAAGAAGTTCCCTAGAGATGTTAGAAGTTTCAAAAATAATTCACTGGGCAGATATTCACTCTTGCCACCTATCAGCTATCCATATCCCAGGTGTAGAGCACTGGGAGGCGGATTTTCTAAGTCGTCAGACTTTTCATCTGGGAGAGTGGGAACTCCATCCGGAGGTATTTACACAACTGATTCTCCGTTGGGGCAAACCAGAACTGGATCTCATGGCATCTCGCCAGAACGCCAAGCTTCCGTGTTACGGATCCAGGTCCAGGGATCCCAAGGCGACACTGATAGATACTCTAGCAGCGCCCTGGTCTTTCAACCTGGCTTATGTGTTTCCACCGTTTCCTCTGCTCCCTCGACTGATTGCCAAGATCAAGCAGGAGAGAGCATCGGTGATTCTGATAGCACCTGCGTGGCCACGCAGGACCTGGTATGCAGATCTAGTGGACATGTCATCCTTTCCACCATGGTCTCTGCCTCTGAGACAGGACCTTCTACTTCAGGGTCCTTTCAACCATCCAAATCTAATTTCTCTGAGGCTGACTGCCTGGAGATTGAATGCTTGATTTTATCAAAACGTGGCTTCTCCGAGTCAGTTATTGATACCTTAATACAGGCACGAAAGCCTGTCACCAGGAAAATTTACCATAAGGTATGGCGTAGATATCTTTATTGGTGTGAATCCAAAGGTTACTCATGGAGTAAGGTCAGGATTCCTAGGATTTTATCTTTTCTCCAAAAAAGGTTTGGAAAAAGGATTGTCAGCTAGTTTCTTGAAGGGACAGATTTTTGCTCTGTCTATTCTTTTGCACTAGCGTCTGGCAGATGTTCCAGACGTTCAGGCATTTTGTCAGGCTTTAGTTTGAATCAAGCCTGTGTTTAAACCTGTTGCTCCACCATGGAGCTTAAACTTGGTTCTTAAGGTTCTTCAAGGAGTTCCGTTTGAACCTCTTCATTCCATAGATATCAAACTTTTATCTTGGAAAGTTCTTTTTTTTTTTTTTTTTGGTAGCTATTTCCTTGGCTCGTAGAGTCTCTGAGCTATCTGCCTTACAATGTGATTCTCCTTATCTGATTTTTCATACGGATAAGGTAGTCCTGCGTACCAAACCTGGGTTCTTACCTAAGGTGGTATCTAACAAGAATATCAATCAAGAGATTGTGGTTCCATCCTTGTGTTACACAATCTGGACGTGGTCTGTGCTTTAAAGTTTTACTTACAAGCTACTAAAGATTTTCGTCAAACATCTGCTTCGTTTGTTGTCTACTCTGGACAGAGGAGAGGTCAAAAGGCTTTGGCAACCTCTTTTTCTTTTTGGCTAAGAAGCTTAATCCGCTTAGCCTATGAGACTGCTGGACAGAAGCCTCCTGAAAGGATTACAGCTCATTCCACTAGAGCTGTGGCTTCCACTTGGGCCTTTAAAAATGAGGCTTCTGTTGAACAGATTTGCAAGGCGGCGACTTGGTCTTCGCTTCATACTTTTTCAAAATTTTACAAATTTGATACTTTTGCTTCTTCGGAGGCTATATTTGGGAGAAAGGTTTTACAGGCAGTGGTTCCTTCCATTTAAGTTCCTGCCTTGTCCCTCCCTTCATCCGTGTACTTTAGCTTTGGTATTGGTATCCCACAAGTAATGGATGATCCGTGGACTGGATACACCTTACAAGAGAAAACACAATTTATGCTTACCTGATAAATTTATTTCTCTTGTGGTGTATCCAGTCCACGGCCCGCCCTGTCATTTTAAGGCAGGTAATTTTTAAATTTAAACTACAGTAACCACTACACCCTATGGTTCCTCCTTTCTCGGCTTGTTTTCGGTCGAATGACTGGCTATGACAGTTAGGGGAGGAGCTATATTACAGCTCTGCTGTGGGTGTCCTCTTGCAACTTCCTGTTGGGAATGAGACTATCCCACAAGTAATGGATGATCTGTGGACTGGATACACCACAAGAGAAATCAATTTATCAGGTAAGCATAAATTGTGTTTTTTTACTACTGTTATAATTATCACTTCACAAGATTCTTCATATGGAAAATAGTGAGTATTAAAAAAACTAAAGCATTGCAGCTTATTACCACAAAAATATGAATATGAAATAAAAACATTTTCTAAGTGGCTTTTCTAGATGTTATGATTGTGATCTATTTTTTCTCGTTTGTTTTGTTGTACAAGATATGATCTATATGGCTATTAAATACACTAAAGATGGACAATACAAGAGAGATGAAGAGAGTCTCAATTAATCCAAACCATATATTTATATGTACAACAAAAATGGCATTGCTGGCTATTTTCAGTGTGTATTGCCCATCTACAAAAAAAACTGTTTCATTCTAATACTTCTTGGAAAACTCACAAATACTGTATTGTCCTGAGTATAGGCCGCACTTTCCTCCCCCCCCCCTAATTTAAATCTTTAAATTAGGGGTGCGGCCTATAATCAGGATGTTATCGACAGCTTCTAAGTTCTAACGTCATTTGATTTTGAGCGACGGACTGACAAATTAGGCAAATCACCCCTTGTCCCTGCCACTGCAGGAATGTATCATGCTGCAGCAGAAGAATTTTTTATTTTTATTTTTAAATATATTATTTTCTCCAACATTGGTGTGTCCGGTCCACGGTGTCATCCATTACTTGTGGGATATTCTCCTCCCCCACAGGGAAAGGCAAGGAGAGCACACAGCAAGAGCTGTCCATATAGTCCCTCCCAGGCTCCACCCCCCCAGTCATTCTCCTTGCCGCTCTGAACAAGTAGCATCTCCTCGGGGATGGTGAGGAGTTTGTGTTGTTTAGTTGTAGTTTTTTATTCTTCTATCAAGAGTTTGTTATTTTAAAATAGTGCTGGTATGTACTATTTACTCTGAAACAGAAAGAGATGAAGAGTTCTGTTTAAAAGAGGATTATGATTTTAGCAGACAGTAACTAAAATCAGTTGCTGTTCCCACACAGGACTGTTGAGATGAGATAACTTCAGTTGGGGGGAACAGTTTGCAGACTTTTCTGCTCAAGGTATGACTAGCCATATTTCTAACAAGACTGTGTAATGCTGGAAGGCTGTCATTTTCCCCTCATGGGGATTGGTAAGCCATTTTCTTAGTCTCAAACAGAATAAAGGGCTTATTATGGGCTATAAACTGGTAGACACTTTTAGGGGCTAAATCGATTGCTTTATTTAAGTATTATATGCAGTTTGAAGTTGAATTTCACACTTTTATAACATTGGGGAACGTTTTTTAGCACCAGGCACTTGTTAAGACACCTTCCCAGTCAGGAAGGGCCTTTCTCTGTAGTAGGCAGAGCCTCATTTTCGCGCCATTACTGTGCAGTTAATTTTGAGTTCAGTACATGCAGCTGCATGTGTGAGGGTCTGGAATCCACTAAAAACGTTCCTAGATGGCTTCATTTGGTATCATATACCCCCCTGGGATTGGTGAAGTTGCAGCAAAGGCTGTGGCTGGGACTGTAAGGGGGTTAAAATGAAAAACGGCTCCGGTTTCCACATTTTAAGGGTTAACAGCTTGAAAATTGGGGTGCAATACTTTGAATGTATTAAGACACTGTGGTGAAAATTTGGTAAAGATTGGATAATTCCTTCATAGTTTTTCACATATTCAGTAATAAAGTGTGCCCTGTTTAACCCCTTAAGGACCAAGGACGTACGCCACACGTCCTCAAAAAAATACAGTTAATGACCGAGGACGTGTGGCGTACGTCCTTGGTCTGGAAAGCAGCTGGAAGCGATCCTGCTCGCTTCCAGCTGCTTTCCGGTTATTGCAGTGATGCCTCGATATGGAGGCATCCTGCAATAACCCCCCTTGGCCATCCGATGCAGAGAGAGCCACTCTGTGGCCCTCTCTGCACCGGACATCGGTGGCCGGTATCGTTGGTGGGTGGGAGCAAGTCTGGGAGGCGGGTGGGCGGCCATCGATGTGCCCAGTGGAGTGGAGGGGGGCGGGAGCGCGCACGGGAGCGCGCGCGTGCACGGGGGGCGGCGGGTGGGCGCGTGCACGGGGCGGGAGCGGGAGGGAACCGCTACACTACAGAAAAAAAAAGTTTAAAATGTACAACAAAATAACTTTTTCAAAGCTGTAAATAAACAGCTAAGAGATGTGGAAGGGGTGGGGGGTTGATCTTGGGGGGGGGGAAGCTACACTGCAGAAAAGGTTTTTTTTTTTTAAAAAAGGCACATTTTTTCACTAAACTGGGTACTGGCAGACAGCTGCCAGTACCCAAGATGGCGCCCATTAAGGCAGAGGGGGAGGGTTAGAGAGCTCTTTGGTGGGGGATCAGTAAGGCTGGGGGCTAAGGGGGGATCCTACACAGCAGCATATGTAAATATGCTAAAAAAAAAACACAAAAAAAGCCCAAATATAGCTTTTATTTTAGTACTGGCAGAGTTTCTGCCAGTACTTAAGATGGCGGGGACAATTGGGGGGTGGGGGAGGGAAGAGAGCTGTTTGGGAGGGATCAGGGGGTCTCATGTTTCGGGTGGGAGGCTGAGCTCTACACTAAAGCTAAAATTAACCCTGCAAGCTCCCTACAAGCTACATAATTAACCCCTTCACTGCTAGCCATAATACACGTGTGAAATGCAGCGGCATTTGGCGGCCTTCTAATTACCAAAAAGCAACGCCAAAGCCATATATGTCTGCTATTTCTGAACAAAGGGGATCCCAGAGAAGCATTTACAACCATTTGTGCCATAATTGCACAAGCTGTTTGTAAATGATTTCAGTGAGAAACCTAAAATTGTGAAAAATTTAAAGTTTTTTTTAATTTGATCGCATTTGGCGGTGAAATGGTGGCATGAAATATACCAAAATGGGCCTAGATCAATACTTGGGGTTGTCTACTACACTACACTAAAGCTAAAATTAACCCTAGAAGCTCCCTACATGCTCCATAATTAACCCCTTCACTGCTGGGCATAATACACGTGTAGTGCGCAGTGGCATTTAGCAGCCTTCTAATTACTAAAAAGCAACGCCAAAGCCATATATGTCTGCTATTTCTGAACAAAGGGGATCCCAGAGAAGAATTTACAACCATTTAAGCCATAATTGCACAAGCTGTTTGTAAATAATTTCAGTGAGAAACCAAAAGTTTGTGAAAAAATTTGTAAAAAAGTGAACGATTTTTTGTATTTAATCGCATTTGGCGGTGAAATGGTGGCATGAAATATACCAAAATGGGCCTAGATCAATACTTTGGGATGTCTACTAAAAAAAAATATATACATGTCAATGGATATTCAGAGATTCCTGAAAGATATTAGTGTTCTAATGTAACTAGCGCTAATTTTGAAAAATAATGGTTTGGAAATAGCAAAGTGCTACTTGTATTTATGGCCCTATAACTTACAAAAAAAGCAAAGAAGATGTAAACATTGGGTATTTCTAAACTCAGGACAAAATTTAGAAACTATTTAGCACAGGTGTTTTTTGGTGGTTGTAGATGTGTAACAGATTTTGGGGGTCAAAGTTAGAAAAAGTGTGTTTTTTTTCAATTTTTTCCTCATATTTTATAAATTTTTTTATAGTAAATTATAAGATATGATGAAAATAATGGTATCTTTAGAAAGTCCATTTAATGGCGAGAAAAACGGTATATAATATGTGTGGGTACAGTAAATGAGTAAGATGAAAATTACAGCTAAACACAAACACTGCAAAAATGTAAAAATAGCCTTGGTCCCAAACGGACAGAAAATGGAAAAGTGCTGTGGTCATTAAGGGGTTAACATTTAAAGAGACAGTAACTGTTTTGTTTTAAAACGGTTTTTGTGCTTTATTAACCAGTTTAAGCCTGTTTAACATGTCTGTACCTTCAGATAGATCATGTTCTGTATGTATGGTAGCCAATGTGGTTCCCCCTTCAAATATAGTGTGATAATTGTGCCATTGCGTCCAAACAAAGTAAGGACAGAACTGTCACAAATTGTAAAGTTGCCCAGGATGATTCCTCAGATGAAGGAAGTAGACATAGTTCTACATCATCTCCTTCTGTGTCTATACCAGTTATGCCCGCGCAGGCGACCCCTAATACTTCTAGCGCGCCAATGCTTGTTACTATGCAGTAATTGACGGCAGTAATGGATAACTCCATAGCTAATATTTTATCCAAAATGCCAGCATTTCAGAGAAAGCGCGATTGCTCTGTTTTAAACACTGTAGAGCAGGAGGGCGCTGATGATAATTTTTCTGTCATACCCTCACACCAATCTGAAGTGGCAGTGAGGGAGGGTTTGTCAGATGGGGAAATTTCTGATACAGGAAGAATTTCTCAGCAGGCTGAACCTGATGTTGTGACATTTAAATTTAAATTAGAGCATCTCCGCACATTACTTAAGGAGGTGCTATCTACTCTGGATGATTGTGACAATCTGGTCAACCCAGAAAAATTGTGCAAGATGGACAGTTCCTTGAGGTCCCGGTGCACCCTGATGCTTTTCCGATACCTAAACGGGTGGCGGACATAGTGAATAAGGAGTGGGAGAAGCCAGGCATATCTTTTGTCCCTCCTCCTATATTTAAGAAATTGTTCCCTATGGTCGACCCCAGGAAGGACACATGGCAAACAGTCCCTAAGGTCGAGGGGGAGTTTTCTACTCTAGCCAAGCGCACGACCATTCCTATTGAGGACAATTGTGCTTTCAAAGATCCTATGGATAAAAAATTGGAGGGTTTGCTTAAAAAGATTTTTGTACAGCAAGGTTACCTCCTTCAACCTATTTCGTGCATTATTCCTGTCACTACAGAGGCACTCAGTAGGGAGACTCCGTATGAGGAAGTCATGGACAGAATTTACGCACTTAAGTTAGCTAATTCCTTTATTTTAGACGCCGCTTTGCAGTTAGCGAGGTTAGCGGCAAAAAATTCAGGGTTTACAATTGTGGCGCGCAGAGCGCTCTGGCTAAAGTCTTGGTCGGCGGATGTATCTTCCAAGACAAAATTGCTTAATACCCCTTTCAAAGGTAAGACCCCTTTTGGGCCAGAATTGAAAGAGATTATTTCAGTCATCACTGGGGGAAAGGGCCATGCCCTCCCACAAGATAAACCTTTCAAGGCTAAGAATAAGTCCAATTTTCGTTCCTTTCGCAATTTCAGGAACGGACCGGCTTCCAACTCGGCAGCCTCTAGACAAGAGGGTAACGCTTCCCAGACTAAACCAGCTTGGAAATCAATGCAAGGCTGGAACAAGGGTAAACAGGCCAAGAAACCTGCTGCTGCTACCAAGACAGCATGAAGAGGTAGCCCCCGATCCAGAACCGGATCTAGTAGGGGGCAGACTCTCTCTCTTTGCTCAGGCTTGGGCAAGAGATGTTCAGGATCCCTGGGCACTAGAAATAGTCTCTCAGGGTTATCTTCTAGAATTCAAGGAACTACCCCCAAGGGGAAGGTTCCACATGTCTCACTTATCTTCAAACCAAGTAAAGAGACAGGCATTCTTACATTGTGTAGAAGACCTGTTAAAGATGGGAGTGATACTCCCAGTTCCAACTGTGGAACAAGGTCAGGGGTTTTACTCAAATCTGTTTGTAGTTCCCAAAAAAAGAGGGAACTTTCAGACCAATTCTGGATTTAAAAATTCTAAACAAATTTCTCAGGGTGCCATCGTTCAAAATGGAAACTATTCGAACGATTTTACCTACAATCCAGGAGGGTCAATTTATGACTACCGTGGATCTAAAGGATGCGTATCTGCATATTCCTATCCACAAAGATCATCATCAGTTCCTAAGGTTCGCCTTTCTGGACAAACATTACCTATTGTGGCTCTCCCATTCGGACTAGCCACTGCTCCAAGGATTTTCACAAAGGTGCTCGGGTCCCTTCTAGCGGTTCTAAGACCCAGGGGCATTGCAGTGGCACCTTACTTGGACGACATCCTAATTCAAGCGTCGTCTCTTTCAAAGACAAAGGCTCACACAGACATTGTTCTAGCCTTTTCTCAGATCTCACGGGTGGTAGGTGAACATAGAAAAAAGTTCCCCGTCTCCGTCAAAAAGAGTCCCTTTCTTGGGAACAATAATAGATTCTTTAGAAATGAAGATTTTCCTGACAGATGTCAGAGAGTCAAAGCTTCTAAACGCTTGTCAAGTTCTTCACTCTGTTCTACGGCCTTCCATAGCTCAGTGCATGGAAGTAGTAGGGTTGATGGTTGCAGCAATGGACATAGTTCCTTTTGCGCGAATTCATCTAAGACCATTACAACTGTGCATGCTCAAACAGTGGAATGGGGACTATACAGACTTGTCTCCAGTGATTTAAGTAGATCAGAAGACCAGAGACTCACTCCGTTGGTGGCTGACTCAGGATCACCTGTCCCAGGGAATGAGCTTCCGCAGACCAGAGTGGGTCATTGTCACGACCGACGCCAGTCTATTAGGCTGGGGCGCGGTCTGGGATTCCCTGAAAGCTCAGGGTCTATGGTCTCGGGAAGAGTCTCTTCTCCCGATAAACATCCTGGAACTGAGAGCGATATTCAATGCTCTCCAGGCTTGGCCTCAACTAGCAAAGGCCAGATTCATAAGATTCCAATCAGACAACATGACGACTGTTGCTTACTTCAACCATCAGGGGTGAACAAGGAGTTCCCTGGCGATGAGAGAGGTGACCAAGATCATCAAATGGGCGGAGGATCACTCCTACCACCTGTCTGCGATCCACATCCCAGGAGTGGAAAACTGGGAGGCGGATTATCTGAGTCGTCAGACCTTTCATCCGGGGGAGTGGGAACCCTTGCTACGGGTCCAGATCCAGGGATCCCAAGGCGACTCTAGTGGCGCCTTGGACTTTCAACCTAGCTTATGCGTTTCAAACCGTTCCTTCTCATTCCCAGGCTGGTAGCCAGGATCAAACAGGAGAAGGCCTCGTGATTTTGATAGCTCCTGCGTGGCCACGCAGGACTTGGTATGCAGACCTGGTGAATATGTCATCGGCTCCACCATGGAAGCTACCTTTGAGACAGGATCTTCTAGTACAAGGTCCATTCGAACATCCAAATCTAGTTTCTCTCCAGCTGACTGCTTGGAAATTGAACGCTTGATTTTGTCTAAGCGTGGGTTTTCGGATTCTGTGATAGATACTCTGGTACAAGCCAGAAAACCTGTGACTAGAAAGATTACCATAGAATATGGAAAAGATATATCTGTTGGTGTGAATCCAAGGGATTCTCATGGAGTAAGATTAAAATTCCTAGGATCCTTTCCTTTCTCCAAGAAGGTTTGGATAAGGGATTATCAGCGAGTTCTCTAAAAGGACAGATTTCTGCTTTATCTGTCTTGTTACACAAACGACTGGCAGCTGTGCCAGATGTTCAAGCTTTTGTTCAGGCTTTGGTCAGGATCAAGCCTGTTTACAGACCCTTGACTCCTCCCTGGAGTCTAAATTTGGTTCTTTCAGTTCTTCAAGGGGTTCCGTTTGAACCCTTACATTCCATAGATATCAAGTTGTTATCTTGGAAAGTTCTGTTTTTGGTTGCTATTCTTCTGCTAGAAGAGTTTCTGAATTATCTGCTCTGCAGTGTAATCCGCCCTATTTGGTGTTCCATTCAGATAAGGTTGTTTTGCGTACTAAACCTGGTTTCCTTCCAAAGGTTGTTTCCAACAAGAATATTAACCAGGAAATAGTTGTGCCTTCTTTGTGTCCGAATCCAGTTTCAAAGAAGGAACGCTTGTTACACAATTTAGATGTAGTCCGTGCTTTAAAGTTCTATTTAGAAGCAACAAAGGATTTCAGACAAACGTCTTCTCTGTTTGTAGTTTATTCTGGCAAGAGGAGAGGTCAAAAAAGCTACTGCTACCTCTCTTTCCTTTTGGCTGAAAAGCATCATACGATTGGCTTACGAGACTGCCGGACGGCAGCCTCCTGAACGAATCACAGCTCACTCTACTAGGGCTGTGGCTTCCACATGGGCCTTCAAGAACGAGGCTTCTGTTGATCAGATATGTAAGGCAGCGACCTGGTCTTCTCTGCACACTTTGTCCAAATTCTACAAATTTGATACTTTTGCTTCTTCGGAGGCTATTTTTGGGAGAAAGGTTTTGCAAGCCGTGGTGCCTTCTGTTTAGGTAACCTGATTTGCTCCCTCCCTTCATCCGTGTCTTAAAGCTTTGGTATTGGTTCCCACAAGTAATGGATGACACCGTGGACCGGACACACCAATGTTGGAGAAAACAGAATTTATGCTTACCTGATAAATTACTTTCTCCAACGGTGTGTCCGGTCCACGGCCCGCCCTGGTTTTTTAATCAGGTTTGAAGAATTTCTTTCTCTATACACTACAGTCACCACGGCACACTATAGTTTCTCCTTTTTTTCTCCTAACCGTCGGTCGAATGACTGGGGGGGCGGAGCCTGGGAGGGACTATATGGACAGCTCTTGCTGTGTGCTCTCCTTGCCTTTCCCTGTGGGGGAGGAGAATATCCCACAAGTAATGGATGACACCGTGGACCGGACACACCGTTGGAGAAAGTAATTTATCAGGTAAGCATAAATTCTGTTTTTATTATTGTGCTTTGAGGCTGGATTCTGGACAGGAAGTTACTTTCTGGTGTGGGGCAGGGGGGCCGGGGGTGAACACGCTCCCACGTTTGTGTGGTGGAGAGTGTAGGGTCGTGTGAACTGGAAGGAGCTGGTAAGTCCTGGCCTGGCATATACAGGCAGCCAGGAGCCCCTGCTCCTGCAATAAGTGGACCAGGTGTGGATGACTCTGGTCCACATATTAATGATCACCAGCCAGCTCCAGGCTCCAGCTCCACCCACGCATATAATTTTGACTGCACAGTGCGCAGTTAGAGGTGGCAGCCGGCAGGAGGAAATAGCAGCCGGCATGTAGACACAGGTGGCGTGGTAGGGTCAGATTCAGGGAAGGAGGCAAAGGCACTAGGCAGGCTAAGGCAGCCATCATCTGCATCTCCCAGACGACAGCCAACTAACTACTGGTAAGTACTACTTCCAGCTGAAAGTCCTAGTAGTATATTGTCCTGTTTTGGATCAAACACTTTTTAATGTTTAGAGAGACACACTTGTAAAGTGATAATTCCAGTTAACAACTAAATTCTTTTTTTTTTTTTAAATGGCACCAAACTTTAAGGGTTGCGACTTATAATAAGGTGTGGCCTATAGTCGGGACAACACGGATATTGAAAAGTCCAGTTTTGCAGTTTATCATGTGCCTTTAGCTGTCATATTTGATAAGTAAAAAGTAGTGCCATAATCTGCTGAAAAGTATTGAGAAATAAACAAGACTGTCCCATGTAAAGGGCCCTCTTTTTGGAAAACAGATTTTTAGCTCTACACAAAAAAAAAAAAAACAGTGATTGTAGAAGAATCATTAGATAAACTTTTCAAAAGGATCGTGGACGGCTAACCCTTATGTGTTTAACCCCATTGTCAAACACTTAGCGATGCAGATAGATAGAAGGTAATAAAGGGAGGAGCTAAACCTTAACTTTGCCTGGGCAAACAAAACACTATTAAGTGTGGCCGGAGTGTTGTGCTGCTCTGTTTCCTTTATAAACTCTTGACTTAAAGGGACACTAAAGTCAACATTACATTTTCATGATTGTATCATCAAATTTGCTTTGTTCTCTTGGTATTCTTTGTTTAAGGCTAAACCTTTCTAGGCTAATAGGCTGATTTCCAAGGCTGTCTCTTATCTAAATGCATTTTATTAGCTGCCCCAGCTAGACAGTGCTTGTTCACGTGTGCTATATTATATAGATAACATTGTGCTCACTCCCGTGGAGTTATGCATAAATCAACACTGATTTGCTGAAATGCAAGTTTGTAAAAAAAACACTGAGATAAGGGGGCAGTCTGCAAAGGCTTAGATACAAGGTAATTACAGAGGTAAAACGTGTATTAATATAAATGTGTTGGTTATGAAAAACTGGGGAATGGGTAATAAAGGGATTATCTATCTTTTTAAATAATAACAAGTTTCAAGTAGACTGTCCCTTAAAAGGAAAATCCATACGAATTAAAAGAAAAAGAAAAACAGAAAAAAAATAATATATAACATATAATTATGTGTGTGTTTGTGTATTTGTCACATATATGACAAAAAACATATCTCTTTAGCACATAACGCTCCAAAAGGGGATGCAAACTAAAAGCTTTGTGTGCTTTGCAGCCTTGGGGGAGAGCAATATAATAAAGCAGGTATGACAACTGCAATATACAATCTACTATAATACAACATAACTAGTAGTATACACAAACCATGACTGAATCAGTAAGTGCTATTGCTTCTGATGTGGCTGTTATTCTCTCATTTCTCTTAGAGAATGATAAAATAAATTATGCAAAGCCAAATATTTTTGTTTAATAGCTAAAATTTGTTAATTCAGTTAATGTACTGTGAGTGAAAATGCATTTTATGAAGGGAAGTGCATTACATCCTCTAGATTAATTGCAGGAAACAGCATTTAACAGTTTTACATTGTTTATAGTCATATAATAAACTGTAAAACCAGGGGATAGTTTCATAAAAATAAATGACCCAGCCAATCATTAAAAAGTACTTGAAAAAGTGATATTTTAATATGAAATGTTTAGTTATATGTAGTAATTATTATTATGTGCAGTATAGTTTATTTATTTTTGTTACATTTTTCTGTAACCTACCTTGCAGTATAGTTTATTTATTTTTGTTAAATGTTTCTGTAACCTACCTTGCAGTATAGTTTATTTATTTTTGTTAAATGTTTCTGTAACCTACCTTGCAGTATAGTTTATTTATTTTTGTTAAATGTTTCTGTAACCTACCTTGCAGTATAGTTTATTTATTTTTGTTAAATGTTTCTGTAACCTACCTTGCAGTATAGTTTATTTATTTTTGTTAAATGTTTCTGTAACCTACCTTGCAGTATAGTTTATTTATTTTTGTTACATTTTTCTGTAACCTACCTTGCAGTATAGTTTATTTATTTTTGTTAAATGTTTCTGTAACCTACCTTGCAGTATAGTTTATTTATTTTTGTTACATTTTTCTGTCACCTACCTCTGTAAATTCTGTTTTTTTTTAATTCCTCTGAGAATTAAAAGTGCAGACTTTAGACTTTGCATTGTAATATTGCTATATTCTACACAGCTATTGTTTGCTCACTCTTGTAAGATAAGGAAAACCTAGGTACAACATAGTAATGATTTTTAATTTATGGAGATGAAAATGTTACACATAATTCTTCAATAGTTAAACAGCCAATACAATTTTAAAAATAGGTCTGAATGGGGGAAGACGTGGGGGGAAACGCAATAAGGGTACTATATTTCCTGTTTTTCATTGTTAGAATAAGATGGATTTGTAATCACAACTATTTCTCGTATGAATTTAATATGCCTCTTTTTGTTCTGTTTAAATGTACCCGATTTTGTTTCAATAAAAAATGTATTTAAAAAAAAAAGTAAAAAAAAATAGGTCTGAATATTATTCTCAGGCTATTTCTTTCCAATAGCATGGAGAGTCCACACATCCATTCTAATTACTAGTGGGAATTCAACTCCTGGCCACCAGGTAGACTAGTAATTGGAATGACGTTGTGGACTCTCCATGCCCAGAAAGAAAGAAATTCATCAGGTAAGCATAAATTTTGTTTTCTTTCCTATGGCATGGAGAGTCCACAACGTCATTCCAATTACTACTCCACCTGGCGGCCAGGAGTTGAATTCCCACTAGTAATTAGAATGGATTTGTGGACTCTCTATACCAGGAAAGAAAATAATGTATCAGGTAAGCATACATTTTGTTTTTTTTCATTGAATATATTATTATGTCTAGCATTTTTAATGATTTGTCGAAAAGTGATTATTGTATCAAGCTTTAAAAAAGGATACTAAAACCATTTTTTTTTCTTTCGTGATTCAGATAGAGCATGCCATTTTAAGCAACTTTCTAATTTACTCCTATTATCATTTTTTCTTAATTCTCTTGCTATCTTTATTTGAAAAAGCAGGAATCTAAGCAAAAGGAGCCAGCCCATTTTTGGTTCAGCACACTGGATAGCGCTTTATTTTTTTTTTTTACCTCATCCCTTTTTTGCAGTGCAAGATCGTCAGAATGTCATTGGCTGAGATCTTCACTTTACCAATATATAACTTTCAATGATATTCTGGTGTGAGAATGCTGGGGTTAAAGAGACATTCACATATTTTTTTTAAATGAGTGCATAAGAAATTATTCACTGAATTGTAAAATATTTGTAAGCAAAATAAAAGCATTTCAAACTGTAATTTTGTGAGAAAAATGTGCATTGTTTTGCAGTATTGGGGACACACCCTCTGAAAAAGCCTCTTTATTATACTTCCTTGGCTATGACCAAATGGGAAAAGATATAAACAATGAAACTTCTGTGTGTAGAAATCTTATATGAAACACAGGATTGCTTTAAATCAGTCTTATAAGTTTTCTAAGTTAAAATATCTAATTATTTATGCTAATTAGTAAGCCTGCATCCCTATTGGCCATAGGGAGTGCCTAATCAACCTAACCATATTCTGGAGTACATAACATGGATCATTTGTATTTCTTTATTTTGGGCTAATATCATACCCCCCAACTGTCCCGATTTTCGCGGGACAGTCCCAAATTTAGGGGTCTGTCCCCCTGTCCCGGGTTGCTAGCCATCTGTCCCAATTTGCCCCAGGCATTAAAAAAAAAAAATGCCTATTCTATTGGGCCCATACTCAGAAGCAGCTGACTTTGCTCTGACAGTGTTAGATACCTTTAGATACCTGTTAGATTCCCTGTGGAAAAGGAATGGTGTGTGGGTTAAGCAGGAGTAAGAAGGCTGTATACACTGACCACGGGTAATGGTGACCTCTCTAACCTACCTCTGGTAGTGATGATGTCTAACCCCTGGTGATAATACTAGCATGCCTTCAGTTTTATACAATGAGCAGTGCTAATACCAGGGTAACGAACAGTGGCAGCCGCAGACTGCCAGCTAATGTGCTTGCCAACCCCTGGACTCCATACAATGAATTACAGATACTCATATATGATGTAGTGTGCGTGTCTATCTGTATCCATAACGCTGTGTGTGTGTATCTGTATGTATAAGTTTATGCTATGTAGTGTGTGTGTGTCTGCATGTATAAATGTAAGCTATGTAGTGTATCTGCATGTATAAGTGTGTATCTGCATGTATAAGTGTATGCTATGTAGTGTGTGTCTGCATGTATAAGTGTATACTATATAGTGTCTGTGTATCTGCATGTATATGTGTGCTGCCTGTATAAGTGTATGCTATGTAATGTGTGTGTGCATCTTCTTGTATAAGTGTATGCCATGTAGTGTGTGTGCATCTTCTTGTATAAGTGTATGCCATGTAGTGTGTGTGTATCTTCTTGTGTAAGTGTATGCTATGTAGTGTGTGTGTATCTTCATGTGTAAGTGTATGCTATGTAGTGTGTGTGTATTTGCATGTATAAGTGTATGCTATGTAGTGTGTGTGTGTATCTGCATGTATAATTGTATGTTATGTAGTGTGTGTGTATTTGCATGAGTATGCTATGTAGTGTGTGTGTGTGTGTGTGTGTATCTGCATGTGTATGCTATGTAGTGTGTGTGTGTATCTGCATGTACAGGGAGTGCAGAATTATTAGGCAAATGAGTATTTTGACCACATCATCCTCTTTATGCATGTTGTCTTACTCCAAGCTGTATAGGCTCAAAATCCTACTACCAATTAAGCATATTAGGTGATGTGCATCTCTGTAATGAGAAGGGGTGTGGTCTAATGACATCAACACCCTATATCAGGTGTGCATAATTATTAGGCAACTTCCTTTCCTTTGGCAAAATGGGTCAAAAGAAGGACTTGACAGGCTCAGAAAAGTCAAAAATAGTGAGATATCTTGCAGAGGGATGCAGCACTCTTAAAATTGCAAAGCTTCTGAAGAGTGATCAGCGAACAATCAAGCGTTTCATTCAAAATAGTCAACAGGGTCGCAAGAAGCATGTGGAAAAACCAAGGTGCAAAATAACTGCCCATGAACTGAGAAAAGTCAAGCGTGCAGCTGCCAAGATGCCACTTGCCACCAGTTTGGCCATATTTCAGAGCTGCAACATCACTGGAGTGCCCAAAAGCACAAGGTGTGCAATACTCAGAGACATGGCCAAGGTAAGAAAGGCTGAAAGACGACCACCACTGAACAAGACACACAAGCTGAAACGTCAAGACTGGGCCAAGAAATATCTCAAGACTGATTTTTCTAAGGTTTTATGGACTGATGAAATGAGAGTGAGTCTTGATGGGCCAGATGGATGGGCCCGTGGCTGGATTGGTAAAGGGCAGAGAGCTCCAGTCCGACTCAGACGCCAGCAAGGTGGAGGTGGAGTACTGGTTTGGGCTGGTATCATCAAAGATGAGCTTGTGCGGCCTTTTCGGGTTGAGGATGGAGTCAAGCTCAACTCCCAGTCCTACTGCCAGTTTCTGGAAGACACCTTCTTCAAGCAGTGGTACAGGAAGAAGTCTGCATCCTTCAAGAAAAACATGATTTTCATGCAGGACAATGCTCCATCACACGTGTCCAAGTACTCCACAGCGTGGCTGGCAAGAAAGGGTATAAAAGAAGAAAATCTAATGACATGGCCTCCTTGTTCACCTGATCTGAACCCCATTGAGAACCTGTGGTCCATCATCAAATGTGAGATTTACAAGGAGGGAAAACAGTACACCTCTCTGAACAGTGTCTGGGAGGCTGTGGTTGCTGCTGCACGCAATGTTGATGGTGAACAGATCAAAACACCGACAGAATCCATGGATGGCAGGCTTTTGAGTGTTCTTGCAAAGAAAGGTGGCTATATTGGTCACTGATTTGTTTTTGTTTTGTTTTTGAATGTCAGAAATGTATATTTGTGAATGTTGAGATGTTATATTGGTTTCACTGGTAAAAATAAATAATTGAAATGGGTATATATTTGTTTTTTGTTAAGTTGCCTAATAATTATGCACAGTAATAGTCACCTGCACACACAGATATCCCCCTAAAATAGCTATAACTAAAAACAAACTAAAAACTACTTCCAAAACTATTCAGCTTTGATATTAATGAGTTTTTTGGGTTCATTGAGAACATGGTTGTTGTTCAATAATAAAATTAATCCTCAAAAATACAACTTGCCTAATAATTCTGCACTCCCTGTATAAGTGTATACTATGTAGTGTGTGTGTATCTGTATGTATAAGTGTATGCTATGTAGTGTGTGTGTATCTGCATGTGTAAGTGTATGCTATGTAGTGTGTGTGTATTTGCATGTGTAAGTGTATGCTATGTAGTATGTGTGTGTGTCTGCATGTGTAAGTGTATGCTATGTAGTGTGTGTGTGTGTGTATCTGCATGTATAAGTGTATGCTATGTAGTGTGTGTGTATCTGCATGTGTAAGTGTATGCTATGTAGTGTGCTACTGTGCATTTTTGCTGACTTTAAAGACCAGAATCTAGAATATTAATGGGGAATGCAGAGAGCAGTTTTAAAGAATTTATTATTACATGTCCAATTAAGATAAAAATATTTAGCAATGTTTTTGCAAAGGCTTATTAAATACATAGCTCACATAGCCATACCAGTGGTTTGAGCTTGTATTTGATTTGCTGCCTGTGTATTAAAATATATGACTTGATTTAGAATTTTATTTATATTACTTTGGTCTTATGATTTTTTAAGCCCCGCCCACCACATTTCAATTTTTTGCCGGGGGATGTCCCTCTTTTGAATTTTGAAATGTTGGGAGGTATGGGCTATGACCCCTCTTTTATAGTCTTCTCATTACTTGAGGCCCAACAATTTAATAAATAACTGTATTTACATTTATTTTACATTCTGTCAGAGCCATCAATTGAGTAAAAACCAGTATTCCTGAACGCAGACAATTATTGCAACTTACTTACGGCTAGATTTAGAGTTGGGCGGTAGCCGTCAAAACCAGCGTTAGAGGCTCCTAATGCCGCCCTCTGGTATTTGGAGTCAGTCAGGAAAGGGTCTAACGCTCACTTTCCAGCTGCGACTTTTCCATACCGCAGATCCCCTTACGTCAATTGCGTATCCTATCTTTTCAATGGGATCTTTCTAACGCCGGTATTTAGAGTCGTGGCTGAAGTGAGCGTTAGAAATCTAACGACAAAACTCCAGCCGCAAAAAAAGTCAGTAGTTAAGAGCTTTCTGGGCTAACGCCGGTTTATAAGGCTCTTAACTACTGTGCTCTAAAGTACACTAACACCCATAAACTACCTATGTACCCCTAAACCGAGGTCCCCCCACATCACCGCCACTCTATTAAATTTTTTTAACCCCTAATCTGCCGACCGCACACCGCTGCCACCTACATTATCCCTATGAACCCCTAATCTGCTGCCCTTAACACCGCCGACCCCTATATTATATTTATTAACCCCTAATCTGCCCCCCTCAACGTCGCCTCCACCTGCCTACACTTATTAACCCCTAATCTGCCGAGCGGACCGCACCGCTACTATAATAAAGTTATTAACCCCTAATCCGCCTCACTCCCGCCTCAATAACCCTATAATAAATAGTATTAACCCCTAATCTGCCCTCCCTAACATCGCCGACACCTAACTTCAAGTATTAACCCCTAATCTGCCGATCGGAGCTCACCGCTACTCTAATAAATTTTTTAACCCCTAAAGCTAATTCTAACCCTAACCCTAACACCCCCCCTAAGTTAATTCTAACGAAATAAATTAACTCTTATTAAATAAATTATTCCTATTTAAATCTAAATACTTACCTTTAAAAAAAAACCCTAATATAGCTACAATATAAATTATAATTATATTGTAGCTATTTTAGGATTAATATTTATTTCACAGGCAACTTTGTATTTATTTTAACCAGGTACAATAGCTATTAAATAGTTAAGAACTATTTAATAGTTACCTAGTTAAAATAATTACAAAATTACCTGTAAAATAAATCCTAACCTAAGTTACAATTAAACCTAACACTACACTATCAATAAATTAATTAAATAAAATACCTACAATTACCTACAATTAAACCTAACACTACACTATCAATAAATTAATTAATTAAATACAATATCTACAAATAAATACAATGAAAGAAACTAACTAAAGTACAAAAAATAAAAAAATATTTACAAACATTAGAAAAATATTACAACAATTTTAAAATAATTACACCTACTCTAAGCCCCCTAATAAAATAACAAAGCCCCCCAAAATAAAAAAAATGCCCTACCCTATTCTAAATTAAAAAAGTTCAAAGCTCTTTTACCCTACCAGCCCTGAACATGGCCCTTTGCAGGGCATGCCCCAAAGAATTCAGCTCTTTTGCCTGTAAAAAAACACATACAATACCCCCCCCCAACATTACAACCCACCACCCACATACCCCTAATCTAACCCAAACCCCCCTTAAATAAACCTAACACTAAGCCCCTGAAGATCTCCCTACCTTGTCTTCACCTCACCGGGCCCAGATCTGTCCAGAAGAGCCTCCGATGTCTTGATCCAAGCCCAAGCGGGGGGCTGAAGAGTGACGTCCATCCTCGGGCTGAAGTCTGGATCCAAGCGGTGGCTGAAGAAGTCCATCATCGGGATGAAGTCTTCTATCAAGCAGCATCTTCAATCTTCTTTCATCCGGAGCGGAGCGGAGCCATCTTCTTCCCAGCCGACGCGGATCCATCCTCTTCTAACGACGCCTACTAGCCGAATGACGGTTCCTTTAAATGACGTCATCCAAGATGGCGTCCGTCGAATTCCGATTGGCTGATAGGATTCTATCAGCCAATCGGAATTAAGGTAGGAAAATTCTGATTGGCTGATGGAATCAGCCAATCAGATTCAAGTTCAATCCAATTGGCTGATCCGATCAGCCAATCAGATTGAGCTCGCATTCTATTGGCTGTTCCGATCAGCCAATAGAATGCGAGCTCAATCTGATTGGCTGATCGGATCAGCCAATCGGATTAAACTTGAATCTGATTGGCTGATCGGAACAGCCAATAGAATGCAAGCTCAATCTGATTGGCTGATCGGATCAGCCAATCGGATTGAACTTGAATCTGATTGGCTGATTCTGACTTCAGCCCGATGATGGATTTCTTCAGCCGCCGCTTGGATCCAGACTTCAGCCCGAGGATGGACGTCACTCTTCAGCCCCCCGCTTGGGCTTGGATCAAGACATCGGAGGCTCTTCTGGACAGATCTGGACCCGGTGAGGTGAAGACAAGGTAGGGAGATCTTCAGGGGCTTAGTGTTAGGTTTATTTAAGGGGGGTTTGGGTTAGATTAGGGGTATGTGGGTGGTGGGTTGTAATATTGGGGGGGGGTATTGTATGTGTTTTTTTTACAGGCAAAAGAGCTGAATTCTTTGGGGCATGCCCCGCAAAGGGCCCTGTTCAGGGCTGGTAAGGTAAAAGAGCTTTGAACTTTTTTAATTTAGAATAGGGTAGGGCATTTTTTTATTTTGGGGGGCTTTTTTATTTTATTAGGGGGCTTAGAGTAGGTGTAATTAGTTTAAAATTGTTGCAATATTTTTCTAATGTTTGTAAATATTTTTTTATTTTTTGTAACTTAGTTCTTTTTTATTTTATTTTTCGTACTTTAGTTAGTTTATTTCATTGTATTTATTTGTAGATATTGTATTTAATTAATTTATTGATAGTGTAGTGTTAGGTTTAATTGTAGATAATTGTAGGTATTGTATTTAATTAATTTATTGATAGTGTAGTGTTAGGTTTAATTGTAACTTAGGTTAGGATTTATTTTACAGGTAATTTTGTAATTATTTTAACTATTTTAGCTATTAAATAGTTCTTAACTATTTAATAGCTATTGTACCTGGTTAAAATAAATACAAAGTTGCCTGTAAAATAAATATTAATCCTAAAATAGCTATAATATAATTATAATTTATATTGTAGCTATATTAGGGTTTATTTTACAGGTAAGTATTTAGCTTTAAATAGGAATAATTTATTTAATAAGAGTTAATTTATTTCGTTAGATTTAAATTATATTTAACTTAGGGGGGTGTTAGTGTTAGGGTTAGACTTAGCTTTAGGGGTTAATCCATTTATTACAGTAGCGGCGAGATTCGGTCGGCAGATTAGGGGTTAATAATTGAAGTTAGGTGTCGGCGATGTTAGGGAGGGCAGATTAGGGGTTAATACTATTTATTATAGGGTTATTGAGGCGGGAGTGAGGCGGATTAGGGGTTAATAACTTTATTATAGTAGCGGTGCGGTCCGCTCGGCAGATTAGGGGTTAATACGTGTAGGCAGGTGGAGGCGACGTTGAGGGGGGCAGATTAGGGGTTAATAAATATAATATAGGGGTCAGCGGTGTTAGGGGCAGCAGATTAGGGGTACATAACTATAATGTATGTTGCAGCGGTATACGGAGCGGAAGATTAGGGGTTAATAATAATATGCAGGGGTCAGCAATAGCGGGGGCAGCAGATTAGGGGTTAATAAGTGTAAGGTTAGGGGTGTTTAGACTCGAGGTTCATGTTAGGGTGTTAGGTGCAGACTTAGGAAGTGTTTCCGCATAGCAAACAATGGGGCTGCGTTAGGAGCTGAACGCTGCTTTTTTGCAGGGGTTTTTTTCAGCTCAAACAGCCCCATTGTTTTCTATGGGGGAATCGTGCACGAGCACGTTTTTGAAGCTGGCCGCGTCCGTAAGCAACGCTGGTATCTAGAGTTGCAGTGGCGGTAAATATGCTATACGCTCCTTTTTTGGAGCCTAACGCAGCCATTCTGTGAACTCTAAATACCAGCGGTATTTAAAAGGTGCGGGAGAAAAAAAGCACGCGTAGCTAACGCACCCCTTTGGCCGCAGAACTCTAAATCTAGCCGTTAAGTAGTAGAAGTGTTCCTTACTGGCTTTTATATAGGGGGTATTATAAGTTATATTGCACTGTGACTGAAACACATTTTAAATTAAATATATATGGTTATAATAATCAATCCCCTCCCCCCCATGGTTCTGCAGTGCAAAGTATTTTACCCCGAATCCTTTAACAGAATTCTAGTACAGTGTCATATATGCACCACTCCGAATTGTACTGCATTAAACATTTGCAACTGTTATATATATGAAATACATAATTTATTTGCAGTCATATATAGTATTATATATACTAGGTAAACCTAACCACTTAAGCAAAACAAAAAGCAAATGTATTACATATAAATCCTGCTAAGCAAGCAATTAAACCAGACTGTACTGTACTAGGATTTAAACTGGTATAATTGACGGAAAAGTAATGCACATATTAAACAATCTGAAGACACAACCACAGGGCAGGGCACATGATACAGCCCACATAAGCTGGGAGACACCAGACTTACCTATATAGATAGCTGGGGGCCAGGGGCTGGGAGTCAGAAGGACAAGAAGACAGCTCTCTCAGTGCTTCCAGTAACTTGTAAACTGTGTTGCCTATACCCGTGCCCCTCCTTCTACTCAGGGGTTATCTCATTCCTCTCTTCAGGATCAAAGGAGGAAAAGAATGCAGGTCCCTGACTGCAGTTGGACAAATGGTATGCACAGCCCACATGATTCACATATTTAGTGCTGATGGCAGAGACGGCCAGGTGCTGCATTATCTCTTTTAGTTCATTTCTGGTGCCCAAAACTTTGAATTTCACACAACTTTGCTTAAAACCTTAAAGGGACACTGATGTATTTAAAAGTAATTATAGTGTGTAAAACTAGGCATATTGTTTAGTAGAAGTGAGGAAAAATCATTTTACTATTTAAAAGCACAAAAGGAACCACAGCATGCTACAGTCGTAACAAACAATAAATGTAATAGGAATGACTCCTGTATTGACTTTGGATTGTCTCATTTATCATGCTGTACCTTTTAAAACACTATTATGTCCCTTTAAGTACGTTTTTATGCTCTATATCGCAAATCTTTCGATGGGTAAAGTAGACATATTACTAAGTATATATACAAAATAGTAAAAACAAATTACTGTATATAATAAGGCTACCATGTACTCACCTGTCCTTGTATCTGATCGCTTCCTTTCTCGGTCTCACCCAGGACTACAAATGTACAGAAACTTCAGAGATCCAGCAGGGGTAGAATTCACCAATTAATAGGAAAGTGAAGGACCTATTTAGGTACGTAGCAATTTAAAGGGACAGTTCACCCAAAAACTTTCTCCCCTTTAAATTATTCCCATTGATCTTTTTTACCTGCTAGAGTGTATTAAATTGGTTGCAAGTAGCTCCTTTACTCATATTTCAGCATTTGAAATAGCGGATTTATCTTGTGGTTTCCCAAACTATACTGAAAGTTTTGATACTGGCGTATATGCTATTGACAAGCCTAAGTAAACATCCAGCAGAAGAGATTACACCCTCAGTGGAATGCAGGATAGTTAAGTAATAAAATGATAATTTTCCATTGTTCTCTCTATGTATTGAGCTTTGGTGTTCCAGACAAATATAAGATAAGGAAGCAAGTCTGTGTACACAAAATTATAACATAATGAGATCTGATATTACCTGAAACTCAACCCATTGTAATAGGCTGTGGTTTCAAAGCACAAAACCAGCTACTTCAGATACACAAATAAACCAGAAAATGCAATTTCTCAAATATTTTATACTCTGCAGTTGGTATAACAAGTCATTTAAAATACATTTATGGAAAAACATTTTACAGTGAACTGTCTCTTTAAGGGGTAATTTTTTAAAAAGGAAGGAAAGATGGGAATGAGTTAAAAGAGGTGTTCCCTGCAGGGCAGGGGGGAGCTTTAGGAGGCGGAGATTCAGAGCTGATAACAGAGCTGTAGAACTGAAAGTAAAATCACTAACCTGTTTCTTGTCTTGCAGGTTGCATCATAGAGAGGTCCAAGCACGCTGCAAAGGCTCCACGAAGACTTGTTGAGGAAGAGGATGCCCCTGCAAGGAAGAAAAATACTGGGGTTACTGCTAGTGGTGATATCCCTCTTGATGTTGTGTCTGTTCCTGTAGTTTCTAGTGTGCCTGTATCCCAATCTGTTTCTGTCTCTGTGTGCTCTGTTTCCCCCCCCCTCCTTTTTCCCTGCTTATTCTATTTCCCTCCCTGTCTCTTCCTCTTGCCCTGTCTTTTCTTCTCCTTCTCTTTTTTTCTACTGTTTCTATACCCCCCTTGTTTCCCTTCATTGTCCCTCTCTCCCCCCCCCCTCTTTCCGTTCGTTTTACTGTCCCTACTGTTTCCTCTCTGTCCCTATCCAGTGCCCCACAGCCTGTTAATTTGGTGGGGCAGCCGGTTCCTAGCTGGAATCCGGCTGTTGCTCCCCAAACAATAGCAGATCTGCTGCTGTACTCCCCGGAGATGCGTTAAGATTTTTGAATTATCTAGGGCTGCATATCAGGTTAGGGAGATGGCAGAGGATGATACAGGGGATTAGAAGGTTAAAAGACCAGAGACTTATCAGGAGTGGATGCATTGCTTTACAGTTCTTGCTTCTTGTTACATAGAGGCCAATCCTGATCAGGCAGTTAACATCTTCAAGTATATGGAGGTCATTGATGACATCCATGAAAGAGGTAAGGGTACTGCGTGGCGGCAATATGATGCCCAGTTTAGGAGACTGTTAGAAGCCAACACGGTCCTAACCTTTGGGATGAAGGAAATGGACCTATGGTCCAATCTCAATCTCTTAGATAACACGGTTGCAGCGCCAGTGAAAACATTTAGTCCTGGGCAGCAGAACCGCCCCTTTCATAAGAAAGGGGGCAGGGAATGCTGGCTTTTCCAGGAGAAGTTATGCGACAGGGGAACACAATGCCTCTTTAGGCATGTGTGCATTTACCCTGGGAATGACTGTAACAGGAAGAGAGACAGTTAGACAGGCAAGCAGCAGTTCGACAGGGTCCTGCGGGAAAGGGCTCACACGCCAATGAAACTCTGGGAAATCTTCAGAGCACTTAGGAATTACCCGGATAGGGAGATGGCAGGTTTATCTTATGGTTTTAAAATCCCAGTTCGAAAGTTAGTTTGTCCCTCATTTGCGGTTCGCAATTTAAAATCGGTGTACCAATTTCCGGAAGCCTTGCAAGAAAAGATAGATAAGGAGGTCAGATTAGGTAGAATGGCGGGCCCCTTTTTGTCCCCTCCGCTTGAGAATTTAGTTGTGTCCCCATTGGGCATTGTGCCCAAGAAGGAACCGGGGAAGCTCAGACTCATTCAGCATCTGTCACACCCGAAAGGGAATTCAGTGAATGATGCGCTTTATGAGGCTGACACTTCAGTGACTTATCAATCATTTGAGTCGGCATTGGCTATTGTGCAGAGTTTAGGGGTGGAGGCAGAGATGGCCAAAATAGACATTGAATCTGCATTCCATCTTTTACCTATACATCCAGATAGTTTTCATTTGATGGGTTGCAGGGCTGGGGGTCGGTACTACGTGGACCGCTGCCTGCCAATGGGATGTGCCATTTCTTCTGCATATTTCGAACATTTTAGTTCATTTCTCCATTGGGCGGTGGTGCGCAGGTCTGGCCTCGATCAGGTGGCACATTATCTGGATGACTTTCTGTTTTTAGGGATTGCGGGGTCTGGCGAATGCGCATACCTCTTAGGGGCGATGCAATCTTTGATGGCAGAGTTTGGGGTTCCTTTAGCTAGTGAGAAAACTGAGGGTCCAACTACATGTCTTGTTTTTCTTGGGATCGAGGTGGATACAGTGGCTAAGGAGTGTAGACTTCCACTGGAAAAAATTCGGGCTGCCACTGCGTCCATCTCGGTTTTCCTGGACACGGGTCATGCTACCTTAAGAGAGTTTCAATCATTGTTGGGTACGCTGAATTTCACGACTAGAGTCATGCCTATGGGTAAGATATTTAACAGAAGGATGGAGGCCACCACGAGGGGTTTAACCAACCCCGGGGCACGTATTAGGCTAACTAAGGCGATCATTGCTGATTTGCGGGTATGGTTGTGCTTTCTGAAAGACTTCAATGGGGTTAGGATCTGGAGGGCTTCTCCAGTTTCCAGTAGGGAATTACACCTGTACACGGACGCCGCGGGTAGCGCAGGCTTTGGGGCGTATTTTGATGGCCTGTAGTGTGCTTCACCTTGGCCACAGGATTGGAATGGTGTAGGTTTAGTCAGGAATATGACCCTCTTGGAGTTATTCCCTATCTTGGTCGCTATCGAGCTATGGTGGGAGAAGTTGCAGAGTAGGGTGGTAGTTTTTTGGTGCGACAATCAAAGCGTTGTTTATGCCATTAACAGACTTTCCGCTAGTTCTCCACCTGTAGTGAATGTTCTGAGGCAGTTAGTGCTTAGATGCTTTAGGCATAACATAGTGTTTAGCGCTAGACATGTTCCAGGGGTTCATAATGGGATTGTCGATGCTCTATCAAGGTTTCAGTGGGTTAAGTTTAGGGAATTAGCACCGGAGGCAGAGGTTAGGGGTAACGTGTGTCCAACATATCTCTGGCAGGTGGTGAGTTATGGGGAGCTGCGCTAAGGCTGTTAAGGGGTTTGCTGGCACCTAGGACTTGGCAGGCATACAGTGTGGCTTGGCGTGAGTGGGGTAACTTTTTGAAGTTCTTTGATACCACATGGAGGACACCTTTTGTGCAGTTGTTTATTAGCTGGTTGGGTTCCCTAGAAATGGCAGGTTTGTCCCCTGGCGCTATAGGGAGTAAGGCAGCAGCAGTGGCATACTTCTCTAAATTGTATGGGGTAGAGGATGTGACTAGGAATGTTTTGGCTAGGACAGCCTTGAAAGGAGTTTGTAGGTTAGGGAGTAACAGGAAGGATGTGAGCAGTGTTCCCTCTAAGGCCAGTTTTGTGTGCGGCCCAGCAGTGAAACAGTTAATTAGGTAACCACACCCTGCAATTAGCAAACACTGCACAATGCAGATGGCAAGGTATGGTTCTCTTGTTAACTGTTTCACTGCTGGGCTGCACACAAAACTGTCCTTAGAGGGAACACTGGATGTGAGGGAGCCGATTACTAGGGTTAGGCTAGCGCAGTTGATAGATAAGCTAGGGGAGATATGTGACTCCGGCTTCAAAACTTTATTATTCTCACTGGCATTTTCTTTGGTGTATTTTGCAGCCCTTAGAATTAGCGAGTTTGTCGCACGATCAAAAACTACTCCAGGCACAGGTTTATTGTGGGATCACATTAGATAGGTTGATCAGGCAGTTCTAGTGTTTGTGGCAAGATCTAAGACAGACCAGGCAGGGAGGGGTAGATGGCTCAATTTGCTTTCGCAGGTAGAGCCTTCGATATATCCAGTTTTGCTTTGCAAGAAATTTCTGAAGATCAGGCCTAGGGTAGATGGGTTTTTGGTTCATGAGGATGGGTCTTTTTTATCCCAGTTTCAATTTAGATCTGTGTTGCGGAGGGTAGTTTGTAGTCTGGGATGGGATCCAGGGATAGTGGCTCCTCATTCTTTTCGCATCGGGTCTGCCACTGATGCGGCCATGTTGGGTTGTTCAGAGGGGCAGATAAGGACTATTCGGGGCAGTATAAGAAATATATCAGGCACCTGAAGCAGTTTTAGGTATAGAGGGTGTTATTTGTTTGCGCTCAATTGTTAGTTAGCATTATGGTTTGTGTTTTTGGGAAGCCAGAGCCTTATCGTTTGTTGCTGTTTTTTCAGGTCAGGACACAAGATGCAGAAGGAAATGGATTGTTGGCCACTCATATATACACTGGGCGGCTATTTGGGCTGCATCCCAGGCAGGAGGTCAGCAGCTGGGATTCCTGGCTGACAAAGTGTCCATTAGGTGGTTGGGTAGGAGGGGCATGATGTGGTCACATCTGCCTGAACAGGTTGCTGAAGCCAGGAGGAGATGGGGCAGGCCTCATGTTGTTTTTCCTCTGGGGAGGAATGACGTGGGGACAATGCCGATAGGAGACTTGGCAGACATCATGGTCTCAGACATTAGGTGACTGAGGACTCAGTTTAAGGGAGTGACCATTATATTGGTCTAATATTATATAGAGAAATATATGTCTACTAGGAGTGAAGAGAAAACTCAATAGGGATGTGAGTAAAGTGGTGCTGACTTCAGGGGGGAAGGTAGTTACGCATGACAATATACGTATTGATTATGCTGGGTTGTTCAGGAAGGATCAAGTGCACTTGTCCGATAGGGGTACGGATTTGTTCCTGGAGAATATTAGGCAGGTCCTGGCTTCAAATTATGTTTAGTGGGGCAAGAGTACCTTGTCCTCTTTTTGTGGCAGAAAGGGGTGTGGCAACAAATTCCAATTGGCCGTTACCATCATAGAAGGAAAGTACAGTGGGCGTTTAGGACCCTAGTCGCCGAGGGGCTAGGGATAGGTCGGCTCACTGCTCGATCTTCTTTGAGCGGAGAAGTAGGTGGAATGAGGGCAGCCAGACCCCTTAGAGGGTTAAATAGGACAAGATCATCTTGCCTGCTAGGTAGCTGTTTAGTATTAAAGTTATTTATTTACTTATTAAATAAAGCAACCCCTCCCCCGTTGGGGAGGTGTTTTTTTTTCTCCCAACCCTGAGTGTTGTGTCTTTATTATATTGAAGTTTGGTATTGTTGAGGGTTGGTATTATGTTGACTGAATTTAGCTAAAAAAATTAACCCCTTAGGAAAGTAAAGGACCTATTTAGGTACGTAGCAATTTAAGGGGTAATTTTTTGAAAGGAAGGAAAGATGGGAATGAGTTAAAAGAAGTGTTCCCTGAAGGGCAGGGGGGAGCTTTAGGAGGCAGAGATTCAGAGCTGATAATAGAGCTGCAGAACTGAAAGTAAAATCACTAACCTGTTTCTTGTCTTCCCTCCCAGCCCTCCCTGTTTTTTGTTCGTCTTTGGTTGTTCTTTTACAGGTTCTGAAGTGGATGGAGGAGTGCAGTCCTAATGCAACTGGCTTAGTTTCCTTTGGCGGGGGGGCTACATAATCATGTGGACCTTTATAAGCCCAAAGGCATTAATTGGTAGTATGGAATCTCCCTTCGGGACTAACAGTCTTTTGGCTGGGGGACCGTTGACTATCCAGTATTGGAGACCCCTTTTTAACCCTAAAATGTCATGTTGGGGGTCTGCATGGCGTCATGCTTTCCCAAGTATTGCGGAAAGGGGTGTGGCAACAAATTCCAATTTGCCGTTAGCATCATAGAAGGAAAGTACAGTGGGTGTTTAGGACCCTAGTCGCCGAGGGGCTAGGGATAGGTCGGCTCGCTGGTCGTTCTTCCTTGACCGGAGAAGTAGGCGGAATGAGGGTGTCCTCATTCCCTGGGCGGCCACACCCCTTAGAGGGTTAAATAGGACAAGATCATCTTGCCAGCTGGGTAGCTGTTCAGTATTAAAGTTATTTATTTACTTATTTAATAAAGCAACCCCTCCCCCATTGGGGAGGTGTTTTTTTTCTTCCAATCCTGAGTGTTGTGTCTTTATTATATTGAAGTTTGGTATTGTTGAGGGTTGGTATTATGTTGACTGAATTTAGCTAAAAAATTTAAAAAGTTAGTTGTGCAAAATAATTATCTGATTGCCTTCTGTTTAATACAAATATAAGAAACAGTTTTTGGTATTATTACACAGGTTTATCATACCATACTGTTAATCTATAGACCAGTGCATTCCAAACCATATCACGACACAGCAATTCAGTTGTACCAGCAAACAGGAGGTTAAACTAACTTGTTTTAAGAGATACGGACACTTAAATAAATAATATAATAACGAAATGTATTTACAAGTAACAGTAAGTATGTGCAAGAATTAATAAAACGTTTAACATCACCAATAGGTACTTACTATTTTAATGGGTTGTATGAGGTTGATGGGATGAACACAGTTACTGAATATTTGGTGGAATATAAGATAAAGACACTCACATTTTATCATCAAGCATTTTTAAGCTTCCACTTCCTATCCATATATCAAGAGCAGGAGCAGCAATGCACTACTGGGAGCTAGCTGGAAAAAAAAAAAAACACTTTGACTTCTGACTTCAGCTCAGCGTTTCAACTGCCGCCTTCTGCGAGTCCGACTGACTACTGCCCATGCTGCAAACACACTGCTGTCCCACTCACTGACTACATGTGCAGTCACGAGCTGATTGAGGAGACTACACGTGCAGTCAGGAGCCAATGTGCCACCAATCGGAATAGTTTCAGTTCCGCTGAGCTGCACCAATCGGTTAAGATGATCTGTGACCCACTAGGTATTAATCACGTGTCAACCGTGTGATATGCATAGCAGGTAGGCGGAAAGTCGGAAACCAAAAACAAAATGTAAGTTCAAAAAAATTTGTGCTGAAGCTGGGTCACGACACACAGTTTGGAAAGCTCTGCTATAGACGATGTACAAATAATGTATTCTGAACTTTCTACCTACTATGTATTGGCATATGCAACTCTTGCAATAATTACTGTTGAACCAATGTTGTTATTAAACTGTTAATGATATGGACTATGAAAAACAAAAACTTGATCAGAAATATTCAAGGAGGCTTCCCCCCTATGGCACAAGCCTCATCCTCAAGACATGGTTGTTATTTTCACCAGATTGATAACGGACTTTTGCTTCATCTCACATATAGTGTGGTGAAGGAATTAGCTGAATTTATTTACCTTCTATATAACACAGAATGTAAATGTTTTTTTCTTTGTAATGAACCTTGTATACCTTAATAAAGCTCATATGAAAAAAAGAAGAAAAGAAAATCTGACCCTCTATAAAGTGATATGCCACAGGGCACAAGCGGAAATGCTAAAGGATGGGTGCCTGAGTAACTTCTGTCTATGGATGCCAAAGCACCAAGGGTGAAAGGTAACCGTAGAGATGGAATCACAGTAGTGAAGTATGTCAAAAACACGGCCTGCACTTCATGGAAGATACTCACAGGAAGAAAAGTATCAGAGATCAGAAGATTTATTCCACAATGGTATAAAATATGAAATACAGAGCTTTTTAGGAAATTTATTCCTCAAACTTAAAAACAATGTATTAAAAGCTCCAACTGCAAGAAAGAATAATAAAATGTTCTCAACACATTTCATCAGATATACCACCTTTCTCAAGAGCAATAACAATTCCATATTTATTACTAGGTACACATAACAAGAAAGAAAAAAAAAACTCTTATGTGAGAGGCACAATTGGGCTAAAGGAGACTGCACCTGGGCTGAGTACCATCTTGAAGGGCAAGCTATTAATGGACAGTCAACCATAGAATTTTTTATTGTTTTAAAAGATAGATAATCCATTTATTACCCATTCCCCAGTTTTGCATAACCAACACAGTTATATTAATATACTTTTTACCTCTGTTATTACCTTGTATCTAAGCATCTTCTGACAGCCCTGATCACATGACTGTGACTGTTTATTATCTATTGACTTATAATTAGTATTGTGTTGTGCTAACTCTTAAATAACTCCCTGTGCATTAACACAGTGTTGTCTATATCAGTGTTTTTCAACCAGTGTGTCGTGGCACACTAGTGTGCCATGAGAGATCCTCAGGTGTGCCACGGCAGACTGACAACAGTGTGACATATTTTTAAACTTTGCTTGTTTTTTACTCCCAGTGCAGGGGTAGTTTGTAGGAGGCATGGCATAACAGCACAATACATACAGTATGTGTGTGTTTGTGTGTATGTGTGTGTATATATATATATATATATATATATATATATATATATATATATATATATATATATGCTGTATTAGGCTAAAATGTGTGATTTTTTTTTAAATTTTGGGATGATGGTGTGCCACAGGATTTTTTAATGTAAAAAGTGTGCCACGGCAAAAAAAAGGTTAAAAATCACTGATCTATATGGTCCACATGAACTTATCAGTCTCTTGTTGTGAAAAGCAAATACAAAAGCATTTGATAAGAGGCTGTCAATAGAGCCTTTGAAACAGGCAGAAATTTAGAGGTTTAGATGTTATAAAGTATATTAATCTAACAATGTTAGTTGTGCAAAGCTGGGGAATGGGCAGTAAAGGCGTTATCTATCTTTTTAAACAATAACAATTTGAGTGTAGACTGTCCCTTTAAGTTCTGTACTTCCCCAGCTGAGCATTTCTCTGTCCTATAGACACTCTCACACAGTGGGACAGCTGCCTGGATTTTCAAGTGAAACAATTTTACAATCAATACATTCGTTTTTATATTTTGTTTGCCACGAGTTTAGCTGACAAATAACACTAATCAAAAGCTGCACTTTGGTTATTAACAATACTCTATTTGATACAGCAGATTTATCTTGACTAACTGGTCTCTGTAAATTAGAATTGTTTAACTATTAATAAAGTGCATAAAATAAGCACAACGTTTGGTGACTGCTCCTACCAATATGTTGCTATGATGCTGTAGCTGATATTTATCTGCCTTCTGTAAATGCAGGAGGATACTGGGTGTGTCTGTTTAATGTAATTAAAGGGACATAAGGGCTAAACCTCCTATTACGTCAATGTGTTTACTAACATAACAACTCTAAAATTTAAACACATACAACTGTTTGGGACAAAAAAGACTGGTCACGTTTATTAAAACTAATAGTTTAGTCAACTTTTCATACATTTTTAACTTGGTAAAAGTTCTAAATACGTTGGCAGCACTTAAAAACTAACAAACCCTTACCGACAGATGGTCAAGGCTCCTTTGGGATCTGCAGCGTGGCATCGCTTGCTCATGCCCATTAGCAGAGAGAATGGATGTGTACTTAGAGATCTTCGGCCAGCAATTCGTCAAGGAGGGGAACCCCTTGGCCAGCACCCAGTGGGTGTCACACCTCCCCTTTCTCAAAGGCCGTCACTCTTCATTCTGACTGCACGCTCTAGGGCCATGACGACCGCCACAAGAGGAAACTGAGTGTAACTCTTGCCGACAACCTTAACTGACCTTATATATACAACATATCAACAATAACATATTTTTTATATACCTGTATATATATTTTAAACTTGAGCTAACAGTGCTCTTTTTAAATCACTTGAATAAAGTAAAGTGAATACAGCTTACTAAGCCCAGATAGATCCAAATGAAAAAGTGATCTCCAGCTGTGGTAGTAAAGTGACCTTTATTTTACATACAGGTACCAATATAACAAAGCAACGTTTCGGGCCAACAATAAGCCCTTTTCTCAAGCTTGACATTTAGTATAACAGTGTTTAAATAGCCCTAATGGCGCCAAACAATTGTGATAAATGCATAAATATCGCCATCTAGTGGTCAAAAAATATACTGCATATGAAAATATTTTCTATACAAAAAATTGTTACAAAATATGTACTACAAAATTTAACAGTTTATCCATCCACTAAAGGATACAATGCCAAATAATCCTAGGAAACAATCAACTTGTGAAAATGACAACATAATATAATGTAAACATAGATTATATAAATTCAATATTAAAAAATAACTAATTTAAAATAGTGACAAATATAATTCCATCTATAAAAAATCCCTTATCTATAAGAACACAATCACATGTATGAATCTTTTATTAAAAAAATGATATATATAAGAATCCTTAAAAATAGAATCCCCTATACCTTAATAAGTCAAAACTATTTAAAAACTAATGAATACTCAATGTATTAATGTGTTAATTCCAAATCTGTTCTTAATATTATTCCATAATTAAAACATAACCCAATTTTTTTTCCAAAATCACCATAAACTTAAACACATAGGTAAAGTAAATGCATAAAAAAGAGAGACTACCAAAAAGAACCAACTAAATATGGAATATTAAATCTTAAATCTTGAATGTTGTCCAATTGCATTCTCTATTGAGGCCTTTAGGCCATAAGGTGTTAAGTTCATTAATCCAAAAGGCCTCCCTTTTATTTAATAAATCTTCTCTATCACCGCCTCTTCTAGGCATATGAATTTGTTCCAAAATTTGGAAACGAAGTTGGCTGATATTATGACCAACTTGCAAAAAGTGTGAGGAAACTGGAGCATCCTTACTGCATCTAATATTTGACTTGTGCTCAGAGATTCTCTCACGTGCTTCCCTGGTCGATTGTCCAATATATAACAACGAACATGGACACTTAATTGCAAAAATAATAAACTCTGATCTACAAGTCAAATATTCCCTAATTGTGTATTTTTTTACCTGTATAGGGATGAACATTTTTATCACCTTTTATCATAGAGTTGCAATTGACACATGAAAGACAAGGATAACATCCTGTACGTCGCTTACCAGTTATGGTTCTTTGAGTGTTTTTGCAACTGCCAACATCTGCCCTAACTAACTGATCTTTTATGTTAGGGCTTCTTTTGTAGGCTGGCATAGGTAGCTCTGAAAATGCATTAATGTCAGAATGACATTTCTGTAAAATGTGCCAATACTTACGTATAATTTTATTCACCTGACTACTTCTGGTATTGTATTGTGATACAAAAATCAACCTATGTGTTTTTTTCTTTTTATCTTTTTTTGTTGTTGTAATGGACCCAGAACTATTAGATCTTAAAATAATATTTTGTTTTTCTTTGTGCACAAGATCAGCAGGGTATCCTCTTTGTATGAGTGGCAGGTTAAGGGGTTAGAATATGCTCATCAATTAGTTGATGTGGACTTACAGATGCTTCCCTGGGAAACAATTAGGGAGCAGTTCTCTCTCTCTAGGCTGCATGGGTTTGCATATTTCCAGGTCCGACATTTTGTTAATGCTCAGAAATGGTATGTAGGCGGGAGAAGTGATTGGTCCGAGGTTAAGACTTGTATCAGAAAATTTATCCTTGGTGATTCATCAATTTCGCTAATCTACGATATTATGCTGACTAAGCAAGGTATGCTGGAGGAAGATAAATTGATTAAGTTTTGGCTCCCATATATCAGCTCTATAGACTTCGAGAAGATAAGTAATAGTCTTGCAAGAGTGGCGAAACTCCCGTTGCCTACTAGTTGGAAAGAAGCTCATTTAAAACTATTAAATAACGTCTATTTTTCTCCGGCCTTATTGGCCAAATATTTCCCCAATAAAAAATTTCAATGTGAACACTGCGCTTATAATCGGGCGGACCTTTGCCACATGTTATGGGCTTGTCCAAAGATATCTCAATTATGGATGAAGGTTCAATTCTGGTATAATAGGGTCTTTTCAGGTTCTACTACCTTCTCGCTTAAAGATATAGTGTTGCTCTTTCCAGAGATAAGAGGAGGGGAGAGGATGCGTATCCTAAATACAATTATACTAACAGTTAGGTACAATATTTTTAAAAAATGGATAGTGAAGAGCCCTCCTAGTCTTACACAGGTCTTAAGGGATATTCAAGCCCAGATTATCTTTGAATCCTTTCATTTACAGTTTGTATCAGAGAGAAAAATTAAAGAGTTTCTGGTAGGCTGGGCGCCGGTTATTAAGACATATATAAATGGTGTACAGAGACAGATTCTGAGACCCTTCTTGGCCTCAATAAGCTTTGCAGAACTGGTTCTAAGCGGGGTATTTCCAGACACCTGGATTAGAAGTAGAAATGTGGTAGAATAATATTGGCTGAGAATTGATACTCTAGATACTGGTCAGTTCTCTTGGACTCCTGGAGGAGGAGGGGGGGACCTGGTTTTTCCCCCCTCGGTTTTTCCCTTTTTTTTTTTTTTTTTTTTGTTAGTTTCTGTTATTTTTTACCTTCTTAATTTTATGTATATAGTGTGGAAAATTAGCCACTGTTTGTAGTCCATATTGGATTCAGAAACATTATTAACTTTATATGATTGCTTAAAGTTGTACTAAGTGTTGATGTATCACTGATTTATGTTGGTCCTGCGAGACCTTGCGGGTCCTGCGAGACCGTGTTCATGTAGAACATATGCTATTTTTCCTTGTTTCTGTTTTGTTATTTTTCAGTGGCTAAGACTAATAATGATATTTAAAAAAAACCAAAAAAAAAAACCTCTTTGTATAATTTTTTTTCACATCTGTTCCAATCGTGTTATTTTTAAATCAGTATCAGATACAATGCGATCTACTCGCAATAACTGACTTTTTGGTATAGCTTTAAAGGTAGAAGGTGGATGAAAGCTATTAAACAACAAAGTGTTGTTTTTATCGGTTGGCTTTGAATAAATATCAGCCCTCAATCCATGTTCACCCTTATAGATACACGTGTCTAAAAATTGAATAGATTGTTCATTCCATGTCAAATTAAACTTAATTCCATTAACTGATCTGTTAAGATCATCAACAAAGGAAAATAGGGATCCAATGTCGCCATACCATATGCCAAACACATCGTCAATGAAACGCCACCAAAGTGGCTCCAAATTTCTTAAACAATGCATGTTCATAAACAAATAATTCTTCAAAATTGTTCATGAAGATGTTGGCATAGGTTGGGGCGACATTGGATCCCATAGCAGTACCTTTTTTCTGAAAATCATCCTTAAAGAGAAAATAATTCATATAAAGTATTACTTCCAACAATTCTAGAAAAAATTGTATTTGAGCCTGATTATACTTATTGTCACACCTTAAAACTTTAGCTACTGACTCAATCCCACTCGTATGCTTGATAGACGTGTACAAACTTGACACATCAAGTGTAAATAAAATTACCTTGTTATTTTCTAAATTAAGCTGCTCAAGCTTTTTCAGAAAATCATAAGTGTCTTGAATGTAAGATGAGGATTTAACCACATAAGCTTGCAAAGTTCTGTCCAAAAAAACAGAAATATTAGTAAAAATAGATCCTGAACCTGCCACTATAGGTCTGCCCGGAGGTTTCATGACGATCGCCACAAGAGGAAACTGAGTGTAATTCTTGCCGCCAACCTTAACTGACCTTATATATACAACATATCAACAATAACATATTTTATATATATATATATATATATATATATATATTAAACTTGAGCTAACAGTGCTCTTTTTAAAATCAGCCAAAAATATATCCAGCCCCTCGTCTGTCAAGTAAACACAGTCAGGGCGATATAAGGCCTTTTTGTTAGCCGTAATGCTATCATGTCTAATGACAAATCAAGACAAGGCCGTGACCGCTCTTCCCACCTGCCTATTCACTATTTTGCACACATTATACACTGCCCTTTGTGAAACCATGTATCTCCAATGCAGTCATGCCACCACATTGGACAACCCAACTCTCACACTCGGCAGCCAAGCAAACAGCCACTTGATATCCGAGACCATTCTTTTTATAAGGTCTAATGCAGGGAGGGAACCCATATCATTACCCCCCTAGGTAGATAACTATATAGTGCGGAAGCCCCCACCTCCTATGTGCATCCTGCAGAAGTGAAAGCAATTAGTTCCAGGTTAGGCCCCTGCGGCCCAGCCAACGAACGTTAGCCTTAGCAGAAGGAAGGCCGAGTTGCTGCCCGTCCGGTGACCGTAGCGCCATGATCATGGCCTAATGCACAAACGAGTGCCCCACAATCCGTATGCGAACTGAAAAAGATCCTTTACCTAGAACAACATCATGTAAATACTCTCAGCTTGGGACCATCAACAGTAAATAACCGAGCAACAATAAACTGACGAACACATAGTACAAATAAGCCGGCGCCCTGCCTCCCCTAGAAGGACTCGGCTATCTGACTTTAAAGGTCTAATGAACATTTTATATTGCCCTGACCTCTAACGTCCTAACTGTTTGATTTCCCCAACTGAAGAACCCTTTAACGCAGCGCTGGTAGCCGCTCCAATCCTAAATAAGTTAGGTGTAACTCGTGATGTGTCTAACCCGCATGGCGCTGCTGCTAGTGAAAGCACCTTTTTGAATTGAAATACTGATAATGCAGTAGCATCTTCATGGATGAAAAATTCCTTCGGCCCTGCTGGCTTGATCTTTAAATAGCTTTCTGCATTACCAACCAGGCAGTACTCAGGTAGCTCATGCCTGCCTAACGGAAGCCAAGCATCTTTTCCTTCCTGATTCGTTTTTGACCTAGGTATGAACAACAACATCCCCTCTTCAGAGGATCTTATGTGTTCTAACTGAATGCCCCCCTTTCCTCCTACTCTAGCAGAAGCCACCAATTTCCCTACTCTCAGTGCTCCAGCCAAAGCGATGGAGATGGCTACCCTGAATAGGGTCACTTCATACGCAGATGCACAGATACCATCTAGTTATCTCACCAGTTCATTTAAACAGAGAGGGGTAATAGGTTCTCTTTGATCCCGTGACTTAATTTCAGTCCTGCCCCAGCCCTTCAATACTTGTTTCACTAAGAAGGAACTGGAAAATTCCGGAATACTGAGCGTCTTGCTGAAGAACGCCACTGCCGAAAGCCTGCTTTGTGCCACTATTCTGGAGACCCCTGATTGTTTCAACCATGCCAGCCATTCCAACACCTGTACCTGTGATGTCTCCTGCATGATGAACCCCCTGTTCTTGCAGAACATCTCCCATTCCTTCCAGTGTGACTCATAAGCCTTCCAAATCTTAGGAGCCAGTAAAAGCCCATACTAGGGATAATGGATGCCCCAAGACTGCCAACTGCCAAAGAAATGAGGGGCAGGGTAAGTCATGTGCTGCTGTCCTAGGCGCCACCCTTCTAAACTGTTCCCACTTAAACCTAGAAAGCACGTCTGCCACTACATTATGCACCCCTGGGATGTGACGTGCAGTGAACAAGATATTTAGTTGTAAACAGTGAAAAACTAGGTGCCTAAGGTATCTCACTACTACAGATGATGACGCAGACAACCTGTTTATGGCATACACCGCACTCATGTTGTCCGACCAGAACACCACTGATCTGTTTGCCAGCTTGGGTTCTCACAGCTCTACAGCCACTACAATTGGAAATAATTGAAGTAGTGCTAGGTTCCTTGTCAGACCAGAGGCTACCCACTGTGAAGGCCACGGAGCTGCACTCCACCTTCGAAATATGCCCGTATCCAAAGCCACCTGCCGCATCTGTGAAACCGGATCTGCCCACCTCAAGCAGACTCCATTGAAGTGGGTCAGAAATATTTCCCAAATATGAAGGTCGTCTGCGGACACCATGAATCGTCTGGCGCTGTTTTGTTGACCTTTTAACTGTTCTTCCAGCTTTCTGTTAAATACGCTGCCCATGGGAATGGCCCTGCCTATGAAATTCAGCAAACCCAATAGTGACTGTAACTCCCTAAGGGAAATGCTAGTCACCTTTGCCACAGATCTGACTGTTGTCAGGAGTTTAATCACCTTATCTCGTGGGAGACGGCATTCCGTTGCAACTGTGTCTGTGAGACACACCAGTGGCACTCCGAACTCTGTAGTCATCGATCTCATGACTGACATAAGCCCTTCACATTCTGAAGTACCAGCTCTTCCTTAACAGGAAGTCATCTAAATAATGGGCCACAGCTCCCCCTCCGAAGAGTCCTGTACTACCCAGTGCTAAAACGAGCTGAAACGTTCGAAGAGCACAAGGTAAGGAACAGCACATTGGTAAGAATCTATCCACATAGTATCCCCCATCAAACTTCAAACCCATCAGCTTGAAGGCAGACAGGTGCAACGGGGGCAATCTGAAAGCAGAGTCTATGTCCAGTTTGGCCAATAGAGGCCACTTTCCTGCCTCTTTTACTAATGCTACCACCTAATCAAAGGACTGGTAGTGAACTGAGCTTAGCGCTGGGTCTATAGCATCATTAACAGATGCCCCTTTTGGGTATGAAAGGTTATGTATCAGCCTGAATTTTCCTGTGTCCTTTTTGGGGACCATCCCTAATGGTGAGACCACCAAGTCAGGGAATGGTTCCTCCAGGAAAGGGCCTAAAACCCTTCCCAGGGCAACTTGTTTCTTAATTTTGTTGTGAACCACCTTCATATGCTGACTTAAGGTTACGGTGAACCGTTGACCCCATCACCGAGCGCTGTACTGGAATCATAAACCCCTCAAGCAACCCCACCTGTAGCACCCCAGCAGCCCCCTTGTCAGGGTAGCGTTCCAACCACAGGAGCATGGCTTCAGGCTTAAGAGGCGTTGGGGGCCTTTGATACCAGGCCCACCTCTAGCTCCTGCCTTGTCCGATCCCAATTCTATTTTCTTGTTGCAATCTGCCCCTGGGTACAGGCCACTGCAGTATTTACAGATGTGCCGAAAGGAGCAATTAGCTCCTCACTCACACTGTTCATCCTGATATTTCTTCGGGCGAAGAAAGGAACGTGAAGACCCAGGCCTATCCCCTGCAGGGGGAGAGGGGGAACACTCCAAGCACAGCTTAGACCACAGATGTATATCTTGTGGGCCAAAATGGAGTAACAAGTTCCCCACCATCTTCCTACGGAAGGCCATGTCATAGTCCCTCCATGCGCCTTCCTTGAACCTACTGTGTATGCTGTCAATGGTGTCAGCATACTTATAGAGGTTATGACCCTGGGCCGGCCTTTTGTCGACATAGCATGTACCTAAAACCCTAAAACACTGTTGCCATTCCTCGTATGTCTTGGGCCTCTGTACCCTTTTCGGACCAGTGCCATCTTCCGCCCTCTCTTTATTTCTATAAGCCTCTGCTGAGAGTTCGAAGATGTTAACATAACATCCCTCCTGTATCTTTTTTATGACCTTGGTTTTTAAATGGCCATACAAGGAATGGACCATGCAGGTGTATATGTCCCCTTGAGCCACCACCTTCCTTGGTACTAGTTGCCCTGTAACTGGCTCATTATATACCACTAACTGTTGTCCTGCAGCCTCGGTTGGAACCATTGAACTTCCTGCCTTATTCTGTGCCTGTGCTGCAAACATGTTCTTGATCATCCTAAACATACGATGCTGACCATAGCCCAATAACCCTAGTTGTTTCTCATTTTCTGAGTCTGACCCACTAGATGATGAGCTCCTATCACTGTGTGTGTATGTGTTAGGCCATAACTCACTGGTCGGCACTGCTTGACCTGTGGATATTTGACCTGTGTTGACTCATCCTATCTCTTACCTTTCTGGTCAAGGACATTTTATTAGGTAAATGACATAGGATGAGTCACACGTGAAATGTTCCCTAATTCTGAATTTTTTACCTGTTAAGGGATGTAAAAAATCTTTAGCTTTAATTACCGCATTACAACTGGCACATCCCAAACATGGGAAAGTGCCAGTATTTTTAGATGTAATATAGGTTTGACCCTGTACTTTTCTGGATCCCACATCACTCTTAACCAACTTCTCTTTTAAATTTGGTACTCTTTTATAGGCCATCATGGGGGGATCTTTAAAGGCTATAATGTCAGGATTACAATCCTTGAGAACATTCCAATGTTTGTGTATAATTTTAGAGATATCTTTGCTGTAAGGATTATACTGAGTGACACAAACTATACGCTGTGGCTTATTCTCTTTCTCAATTCTGACAGGTGCTTCTTCCAGAATCCTTCTTTTCTCCTCATTTACCATTGGGCCAGGATAACCTTTATCCTTAAACCTCATCGCCATTTCATTTAATCTCTGTTCTGCCAAAGAGTTATCTGTTACTATTCTTTTAACCCTTAGCATTTGGCTACGTGGTAGAGAATTCTTTAGTCGATCAGGATGATAACTATCATATGCTAATAGTGGGTTTCTATCAGTGGGATTTTTGTGAATATCTACATTTAACAAATCACTAGAGTTCCTGTATACTACAGTATATAAGAAAACAATACTTTCCTCACTAAAGGAAACCGTGAATTTCACCCCATTGACAGCATTATTCAGCTGCTCAACAAAGAAGAGAAGGGTGCCAATGTCACCCCACCACATGCCAAACACATCATCTATGAAGCGCCACCAGACTGCTCCATAGACTTTAAATAATGCATTTTCATATACAAACTTTTCTTCCATCTGCCCCATGAAGAGGTTGGCGTATGATGGGGCGACATTGGAACCCATAGCTGTACCCCTTATTTGTTCATACCAATCATCATCAAAAAGGAAATAATTATGGTATAGCACAGTTCTCAACAATTCCTCTATAAACTGTAATTGGGGTATAGTGTATATACCAGTGTTTTTCAAGGCACACATGCTCGATCCAATTCCACTCTTGTGGTTTATGACCATGTACAAACTGCACACATCTAGGGTAAATAGTATATACTTAGTATTTTGCATGGGGAGATTTTTCAGTTTATCCAAAAAATCATTGGTGTCCCTAATATATGATGTTAATGTTAGAACTTCTGGTTGAAGTAACTTATCTAAATATGTGGCAATGTTAGTAAACACAGATTTGACCCCTGCCACAATAGGGCGTCCTAGGGGCCTATCTAGGCTTTTATGTACCTTAGGTACTGTGTAAAAAATGGGGGTCCTTGGCCATTCTATAAATAGATAAGCAAACACGGATTTATCAATGATATTGCTTGATAGTGCTTTATCTAATCTTATTTTGTATTTTAAATACTGGGTTGCCATTCAATGTTCTGTATGTGGTGTTATCATTAAGTTGGCTTTCTATCTCTGTTATATAAAAATCATCCTGTAATAATACAGTGGCACCTCCCTTATCAGCTCTTTGTATGGTAACCCCTTTAGATTTTAACTCACTAATTGCAGTTCGTTGAGCCCTGGACAAATTTGGTTTCCATATTATTGGCTGATGCTTTACTTTCTCTTTTAATTTCTCCAAATCAAATTTAACCAACTTTGTGAAGGTTTCAACGCTACCATTATTGTCAGGATGAACAAGAGTACTTTTTTTTATATAAACCTGTTCCCTTTAAATATAATTTCCCACTAACGGAACCTTTTTTTGGTCTTTATGGGCAAAAAATGCTTTCAGTTTTAAAGTTCTGAAAAATCTAAACATGTCCTTATCCAACTCAAACAGATCAATATTCTTAGTTAGGCAAAAAGTCAATCCCTTATTCAGCAGTGTGTGTTCACTTTCAGTCAATGATATGTTAGACACATTGATTACATTCGTTACTTTCTGTGAGATGTTTTCTTCCTATTGGTCTCTCTCGTTGGTTGTTTGCGGCATGCTGCTTCTTTTTCGATGCTTGCGGCCTCCCCTGTGGCCTCGCCTGATGACTTCACAGCCTCGTCGCTCGAACCCAAAAAACTGGAACTGCTGGAGGAATCAGAGCTGTGAGCTCCTTCTCTTGTCACCTGTGTGTGACGTACACGTCCGCAAGCGTACCTCCGACCCCTGTAACCAGCTAAGCTCTGTGACCAATCGGAACCTTCAGACCGCCATCTGTAAACCTTGCCTTGCTGATAATCCAATTCATCCCTTAGGAATTTCGATCTCTTGCGATCCTAGATCTCCTTTTTTAGAGCAGCAATCTTTTCATCGATCTCCTTAGTCTTCTTTTCAAAATCCTCCAAAGGTAAGGCTTGTCTAAGGTCTTCTTTACCTTGGTCAATTAGAGCTTGTTGTTTCTCTATCTCCTGCTGCAATGTATCGACAGTGAGTACCATAATATCATAGGAGCATTTATTTAATATGGCCTCAAATTTATTGCAGTAATCTTCATGGTCTTTCAATAGTGTGGGTCTTGTATTCATACTGAGGTCTCTTGGGATACGTTTTACACGAAAGTATTCAGCTAGTGTTATTGCAGGGAGTTCCCATGCCATATTTCTCCTACTCAGTTTTTCATATTCATTCGTGTTCCTCTCCACAGGGGCCTCTTTAAGGAAATCTCTTGACCCTCTTATTAATGTAGTAATTCTTGCGGTATCCACCTCTGTATAGGTAAAGGCCTTTGTATCATCTGTTTTAGGTAATTTATCCATGTTTGTTCAACATAAATTGGTATAGATGCAATTTTGTGTGTGTTCTGGCAGCGGAATTAGAAATTATTTTATTATGGCAACAACAATCATACATTATTATCCAGTAATTTACTTTTTTTTTTGTTTGTATAATATTTATAGCAATCCCTTTTGTTGTAACCTTGGAAATAAGGAAGCAGTGTTTTAATCATGGATCTACAGAATTTGTTGGATAAAGGCTCTTTTCTGCTATCCACCTCTGTTTCCATTCCATTTATGTCCTGGTGTCTTTCAAACTGCCCCTTCCTTGTCTGAAAAAGACTCCATCTGAGCATCACTTAGCTTCTCCAATACCACCCAGAGTCTCTCAAATACCTAACTGACCCCTTACAACCAGTCTTAGGTGATAATATGTTGAGCGTTATTTAACCACACTAGAGACAGATACACATAATATGCATTGATATCCAGGCCTTTCTGGACCTACAGTAGTGTGGTGTTCATAAGGGGATGTTCCTCTCTGAACCTATAGTGGTGTGGTTCTCGTAGCATGAGACTAGTAACATTCAGGAAATTAGTATATAATATTTAGATGTAGTTTTAACATGGGACATTAATGGTTTCATATCATCACATACTTTCTTTAAGACAGTAGACAGCAACAATTTTTTAAATTATGAAATTAATTATCTTGAGAGTTGAAAAAGAAACATTCCTTACAGTCAATTCCATAGAATTAGACGGAATTTTTCCACATTAGACACATATGACCAACAGGAGAAAATCTTAAAAAATAGATTTAGCGAGGAAGGGTACCCTGAACATCTCATTGAGGAAGGATATTTGAAGGTGAGAGGACTCAATAGAAAAGATATTATAAACCTTGACTAAGTAAATAAGCGAACTAAAAAATCAAACACAACCATGCAAAAAGTGTCTTTCATAACGAATTATAATTCAAATCATAGAATGATCAAAATATTATAAACAAACATTGGCACCTACTCAAAAAAGATCCTATACTTAAACAAATAATAAAGGACAAACCTACAATCACATTTAGAAGCGCACCAAGGATTAAACAAAAATTGTCACCCAGTAAAATAGCGATGACACAGAAAGTACAGAAAGAGAAATTCACAAATAGTAATAGACATACCATAAGAGGTGCTTACAGATGTAGGGTCAAGAGGTGTAATATGTGCAAATACATCACTCATGGAGTCACTAATGTCACTTCTAGTTCCTCAGGACATACCTTTCCTAATAAAGAGAGGTTAGATTGTAGTTCCATCTGACGGATAACTCTATAAAAGAGAAAAATGGAGCGCATCCACGAATCTAAGTGCAATATATAAAAACAACACTTTATAATACATAAAACGATGTTACACTCACAAAGGTGCCCTCAAACTTATGAGGTATGTGTATGCCTTTAAGGAAGGTAACAATCCCACTCCAGCTGTACAGCTCTGTTTCTGTTTCCACCCTGTACTTGCAGGAAGTATTGTCTCTATCAAGATGCGTTTCGCGGGCTCCTCCCCGCTTCGTCAGAGGCTATCCTATTAAAGAGAGGTTAGATTGTAGTTCCAATTTTGTAATCTATCTATTGACATGTAATTGTGGGATCTAATATTGGGGTCGCACAATATGTAAAGTACGAAGAAGATGGGGTGAACACTTCAGGAATATAATAAAAAATTGTTGAAAACTTGCGGCTAGATTATGAGTCTTGCATTAGGCTTAAAAAGCAGCATTGGCCGGTCCCAATGCTGCTTTTTAACACCTGCTGGTATTACGAGTCTTGAAGGTACAGGCTCACCGCTCACTTTTTTGGCCAGACTCGGAAATGCCGCAAATCCACTTATGTCAATTGCGTATCCTCTTTTTACAATGGGACTTGAATAGCGCCGGTATTACGAGTCTGCCAAAAAGTGAGCGGTAGACCCTCTCCTGTCAAGCCTGGTACCGCATTTTAAAGTCAGTAGTTAAGAGTTTTACACTACAACGCTGTAGCATAAAACTCTTAACTAAAGTGCTAAAAAGTACACTAACACCCATAAACTACCTATTAACCCCTAAACCGAGGCCCCCCCACATCGCAAACACTTAAAAAAAAATTGAACCTCTAATCTGCCGAACCGGACATTGCCGCCACTATAATAAATATATTAACCCCTAAACCGCAGCACTCCCACCTCGCAAACACTAGTTAAATTTTATTAACCTCTAATCTGCCGTCCCTAACATCGCCGACACCTACCTACATTTATTAACCACTAATCTGCCGTCCCCAACGTCGCCGCCACTATATTAAAGTTATTAACCCCTAAATCTAAGTCTAACCCTAACCCCCCTAACTTAAATATAATTTAAATAAATATAAATAAAATAACTATCATTAACTTAATTATTCCTATTTAAAACTAAATACTTACCTATATAATAAACCCTAAGCTAGCTACAATATAACTAATAGTTACATTGTAGCTAGCTTAGGGTTTATTTTTATTTTACAGTCAAGTTTGTATTTATTTTAACTAGGTAGAATAGTTACTAAATAGTTATTAACTATTTAATATATACCTAGCTAAAATAAAGACAAATTACACCTAACACTACCAATATAATTAAATTAATTCCCTAAATTAAATAAAATTATCTAAATTACCAAAAACAAACTCTAAATTACAGAAAATAATAAAAAAATTACAAGATTTTTAAACTAATTAACCTAATCTAATCCCCCTAACAAAATAAAAAAGCCCTACCATACACTAAATTACAAATAGCCCTTAAAAGGGCTTTTTGCGGGGTATTGCCCCAAAGTAATCAGCTCTTTTACCTGTAAAAAAAAATACAATCCCCCCCCCCGAACATTAAAACCCCACCACCCCACACAACCAACCCTACTCTAAAATCCACCCAATCCCCCATAAAAAAACCTAACACAAACCCCCTGAAGATCAACCTACCGGGAGACGTCTTCATCCAACCGGGCAGAAGTGGTCCTCCAGACGGGCAGAAGTCTTCATCCAAGCCGGGCAGAAGTGGTCCTCCAGACGGCAGAAGTCTTCATCCAGACGGCATCTTCTATCTTCATCCATCCGGCGCTGAGCGGGTCCATCTTCAAGACATCCGACGCGGAGCATCCTCTTCTTCGACGGTTACGACTGTATGAAGGTTCCTTTAAATTACGTCATCCAAGATGGTGTCCCTTCAATTCTGATTGGCTGATAGAATTTTATCAGCCAATCGGAATTAAGGTAGAAAAAATCCTATTGGCTGATGCAATCAGCCAATAGGATTGAGCTTGCATTCTATTGGCTGATTGGAACAGCCAATAGAATGCCAGCTCATTCCTATTGGCTGATTGCATCAGCCAATAGGATTGAACTTCAATTCTATTGCCTGATTGCATCAGCCAATAGGATTTTTTCTACCTTGATTCCGAATTGAAGGGACACCATCTTGGATGACGTCACTTAAAGGTACCTTCATTCAGTTGTAGCCGTCGGAAGAAGAGGATGCTCTGCGTTGGATGTCTTGAAGATGGACCCGCTCTGTGCCGGATGGATGAAGATAGAAGATGCCGTCTGGATGAAGACTTCTGCCCGTCTGGAGGACCACTTCTGCCCGGCTTGGATGAAGACTTCTGCCCGTCTGGAGGACCACTTCTGCCCGGTTGGATGAAGACGTCTCCCGGTAGGTCGATCTTCAGGGGGTTAGTGTTAGGTTTTTTAAGGGGGGATTGGGTGGGTTTTAGAGTAGGGTTGGTTGTGTGGGTGGTGGGTTTTAATGTTGGGGGGATTTGTAATTTTTTTTACTGGTAAAAGAGCTGATTACTTTGGGGCAATGCCCCGCAAAAAAGGCCCTTTTAAGGACTATTTGTAATTTAGTGTAGGGTAGGGCTTTTTTTATTTTGGGGGCTTTTTTATTTTGTCAGGGGGATTAGATTAGGTGTAATTAGTTTAAAAATCTTGTAATTTTTTTTATTATTTTCTGTAATTTAGTGTTTGTTTTTTTTTGTACTTTAGATAATTTTATTTAATTTAGGGAATTAATTTAATTATAGTGTAGTGTTAGGTGTAATTGTAACTTAGGTTAGGTTTTATTTTACAGGTACTTTTGTCTTTATTTTAGCTAGGTAATATTAAATAGTTAATAACTATTTAATAACTATTCTACCTAGTTAAAATAAATACAAACTTGCCTGTAAAATAAAAATAAACCCTAAGCTAGCTACAATGTAACTATTAGTTATATTGTAGCTAGCTTAGGGTTTATTTTATAGGTAAGTATTTAGTTTTAAATAGGAATAATTTAGTTAATGATAGTTATTTTTATTTAGATTTATTTAAACTATATTTAAGTTAGGGGGTGTTAGGGTTAGACTTAGGTTTAAGGGTTAATAACTTTAATATAGTGGCGGTGATGTTGGGGCAGCAGATTAGGGGTTAAGAAGTGTAGGTAGGTTACGGCGACATTGGGGGCGGCAGATTAGGGGTTAATAAATATAATGTATAATGTAGGTGTCGGCGATGTTGGGGGCAGCAGATTAGGGGTTCATAAGTATAATGTAGGTGGCAGTGGTGTCCGGAGCTGCAGATTAGGGGTTAATAATATAAAGTAGGTGGCGGCGATGTCGGGGGGTGGCAGATTAGGGGTTAATAAGTGTAAGATTAGGGGTGTTTAGACTCGGGGTTCATGTCAGGGTGTTAGGTGTAGACATAAATGTATTTTCCCCATAGGAATCAATGGGGCTGCGTTAGGAGCTAAACGCTGCTTTTTTGCAGGTGTTAGGTTTTTTTTCAGCCGGCTCTCCCCCATTGATACCTATGGGGAAATCGTGCATGAGCACGTTCAGCCAGCTCACCGCTAATGTAAGCAGCGCTGGTATTGAGGTGAGATGTGGAGCAAAATTTTGCTCTACAATCACTTTTTTGCGGTTAACGCCGGGTTTGGAAAAACCTGTAATACCAGCGCTGTCTGTAAGTGAGCGCTGAGCATAAACTGCTCGTTAGCACCGCACAGATTCTAACACCAAACTCGTAATCTAGCCGTTAGTGTTTCCAGACACCACGCATTATGCCAGCAGAGGTCTGCATGAAATTTTCGTATAACCCCTTTGGAAAGTATCCCTTACATACAGGGTTCGAATAGGTTTACTAGACTTTGCCAAAGAGAAACCTATTGGATATATAAATTTGGCACTTTATTTCCGGAGTGGCTAAATTAAAATATAGACATGGCAGCTTTCCAGCATTAATTGTATGTATATAGTTTTATTGGTGATTATTTTGTTATCCCTGTTTGTACCAACTATGTCCCTAGCCTCTCTCATGCATCACTTAATAAGACACCACAAATTCTTCATTAACCTCAATATATTGCATTGTCACTTTTTCTTTGGATCATATTTATGTCAGAGTTAGCAATTCTAGTGTTAAGCACAATTTATTCACATATTTAAGGATACATCCTTATGATATCCTTTCTCTTTCTATTTTGCACTATATTAATTGATACCATTTATATATGGGTCCACACAAACATATATATATATATATATTCTCATATTAGACATTTCTTTTATTCCCTGTCCCATAAAATGGTCATTGGTCTAGACGCATTTTATCCATTATTTTTTCCAGATCCATCCCACTTGAATAGTCATCACTCGACAATATAGTAGTCACATCCAGCACATATTATATATATCACACATACATCCTAATTATTATTTAACTCATCAGATCCAGTTATTATTCACATCACAAACATACATTTTTTGATTGTTAAATACATTGTCTGGTGATACGAGAACCACACCACTATAGGTTCAGAGAGGAACATCCCCTTATGAACACCACACTACTATAGGTCCAGAGAGGAACATCCCATTTCTAGAATCCACAAAGGTAGTCTTAACAGTAAACATCTTTTAGATCATCATATCAGTGAATAGAGTAGATGTATTATTATAGTGTTCAAGCATTTAACCAATAGATAAAGATTATTTCTATTTTTTCATATTCATAAGTCCCATATTTCACGTATAGCACAGTAGTATTACAAACACGTACACATTATTTTATTCTTTCACACATGTCCGCAAATAGGTTGATCACATTAAACCTACACGCAGGCACGATAGCTTCACTATACTAACAACTGTACGTACATAAATGTTTACTACAGGATCCGTCCGGTGAGAATACATTAAACGTCATTATAGGTGGATTTAAGAAACTCCTATGAGTTCCACACTGGTAACGTCGTTAGTGACGTTCATGGAAATAAACTTCCCTCCTGACCAGCTGGTCTTACACTTTCCACACGATCAGCTGGTTTCTCACGCATTGGATACAATATATCATAACACACTGAAACTAGAAGACTACCATATGAATTAATAAATAATAATCTAAGGGATCACAATTAGGTTAATCAGTATGAGGAATTACTATATGGTCATTTAAATATTTAAATACAACAAGGAATTTGTAAACGTTGTATTTTTAAACAAATTTTATGTAAAGAACATATATATTGATCAGTTGTGGTTTAGGTTGGTTGTTGTTCACATGTATAATAATCATACCCTAAAAATACAATTGATATGTACATTGGTTTAAAATCCTGTTTTTTTAAATATATGCAATGAAGGTAGATTATAATTAACTAATTACACCTGACAGAAAGGGGTGTGATTTTTATGAAGATGAGATTGGTCAGTTTGAATTTAAAAGCCAGTGCTTCCAGATCAGAAACAGATGCCTGATGAAACAGCTAGCAAAGCTGAGAAACGCGTTGCAATCTGTTTTAACTTATTGCTTTTATATACTTTGGGTGGTTGTTGCACCCTCAGTTTTTACTGTTGCCATTTTAATAAATAGCAAATATTTCACTCATTGGAAGCCTGGGCTTTTTTCTGTCCTGAGCTGACACCAGTAACCTTTGGGAGGAACACACCTCTTCACCAAGGATCAGTGAGCTGGGACACTGAGAGATCCCAGTCCACTTACGTAGCACAAAAGGGTGCTGCCACTTTTACGAGTATTGCTTCAATACAAGATTCCTGTACATATCACTATCATCACACTATTACACTAGGAGGCGCCCTCTGTTTGTGATCTTCTTTTACACAGAATTTAGTCTTGGGATTGTGTATTTCAAGAGGAGCAGCCTAGAGCAAGAGACATACTTTCTACAGATTTTGTCTTGAACTTTCTACCTTACTGACTACATCTATGGTCTCCATTTGGATACAGATAAGAACCTGCACCATTGATTTGTTGCCATAGATTCACATTTGATTCCATATTTCTATGCTAGACCTTATATCACAATCATAGTCATTGTTATAGTAACTATTCATAATAGTATTTGTTGTTCAAGTGACAATTTTTGCGCCCCCTAGTGTTGAATTTGATTTGTGCTTTAAACAGTTTTTGGTTTTCATAAAAAATTTAGAAGCCTGTTAGGCTTACCAGACAGCATACCCTTAAATCTCATCCAACTCAGTCCAGAGGTACATGCTGTACAACAACAGGCTCCCGAGATGACTGATTATGAGGACTTATTTCATACTGACACGATTGGTAAACTTTCAGTCATGTATCACATGCACCTAGATGAATCAGTGCATCCTACTTTGTGTGCCCCCCCAAAGAATCCCACTGGCTATGAAAGACACAGTTGCCTGAGAGTTGGAAAGGATGACTAAACTGGGCATCATTATACCAGTGGAGGAGTCTACCCCTTGGGTGTCTGCCTTGGCTGCAGCAGTCAAAAAGGATGGCACTATCCGCGTATGTATTGATCCTGTACACCTTGATAAGGCTCTCCTGAGGCTTCATCACCCATTAAAGACTATTGAGCAAGTGATCGCTGATATGCCACAGGCAAAGGTTTTTAGCATTTTAGATACAAAGTGTGGATTCTGGCAAATCCTTCTGGATGAGGAATCATCATTACTCACAACATTTATGACCTCATTTGGGAGATACAAATTCTTATGGAAGCCATACAGGATTTTGACTAGAAGCGAAGTCTTTCAGAGATGCATGGAACAGCTCTTAGCTGGACAACCATGTGAAATAGTCATGGATGATACCTTGATTTGGGGATCCTCCATGGAGGAACACGACAAATGGCTTTGGTGCATACTTAACCGTGTCAACTCAACCCTACTAAATGCCGCTTCAGGGTCTCAGAGGTGCCATATATTGGCCACCTTCTCACAGATAAAGGTGTTAATACTGACCCAGAAAAAAACAAAGCCATCCATCAAATGCCAGCCCAAGAGGACAAACATGGATTGCAAAGGTTTCTTTGTATGACCAATTATCTCTCAGTGAGATTACGTCTCCCCTCCGTCAGCTTCAGCGCCAAGATGCTGATTGATGTTGGATTGAACAACATGCTACTGCGGTGGATACACTTAAAGCACATTTGACTAGTTCACCTGTCCTACAGTATTTTGATGTGCACAAGCCGGTGATATTGTCTGCTGACGCTTCATAGCATGGTCTTTAAGATGGCAGACCTGTGGCATTTGTATCTAGAGCCCTCAATGAGACTGAAACTCGCTATGCACAAATTGAAAAAGAATTATTGGGACTAGTATTTGCCTGTGTAAAATTCCATGATTATATCTATAGCTGCCCAGTGACTGTGGAGATGGATCATCAGCCACTCAAAACCATACTAAGAAAACCCCTGCACACAGCATCTGCCCGCATCCAGTGAATGATGCTTAAACGTCAGCGCTACCACCTGACTGTGATCTATAAACGAGGCTGTGAACTGTATGTTGCAGATGCTCTTTCACGTACACACACCCCCACCACTGATAACCCTGATACTATTGAGGATTATGATGTGTTGGCTCTGAATGGGGTGTTGTGGTTGAGGAACTTAAGCAAAACACACAGGCAGATGCCACTTGTCAGCCCCTCATGGACATCATTCTCAATGGGTGGCCTGGCTCATTCAAGGAAGTCCCACATGATATCTGACCATTTTACTCTGTGAGGGATGAATTAACAGTGGATGACTGATTAATTCTGCGTGGTCAGAGATATGAAATCCCTCACTCTCACCATAAATACTACCTGACACAACTCCATCAAGGTCACCCTGGCATTCAGTCCACTAAGCAAAGGGCTTGTGAAACCATGTTCTGGTCTACTATGTACAGTGACATTGAAAGAGAAGTTTCCAGATGTACCCCATGCAACGATCTAAGACAGCACCAGATGAGAGAACCCTTACAACTTCACCAAATACCTGACAGATCATGGTCCATCACAGTGGCTGACATATTTGAGTGGGCAGGCAAGAATTACCTGGTCTTGGTAGATTCGTATTCTGGTTAGTGGGAGTTTGATGTTCTCTTGAACCTTTACAGCAACACAGTGATCAGGACATTAAAGCGACATTCTCTGCGCATGGGATTGCCAATCAACTGATGACTGAAAATACAACCTCATTTTCCAGTAGAGATTTCAAGAACTTTGCTCACCAGTGGGGCTTTCAGCATGTCACTAGCAGTCCCCATTACCCTAGATCCAATGGTCTGTGAGAGCATGGGGTCAGGTTGGCTAAACATCTCCTAAAGAAATGTGCACGTCGTGGTTCTGACATTTATGCAGCCCTAATCAACCAACTGTATTGTTTATGCAAAACTGGGGAATTGGTAATTAAGGGATTATCTATCTTTTAAAACAACAAAAATGTTGGTGTTGACTGTCCCTTTAAGTCTCTGTAGCTTGAGATTGTGATGCCAGGCATATATTCCTAGAGCCTTAGGAGAGGGAAGAAAGAAGAAAAAAGAATAGAGGTAAGAAGAAGAGGTAAATGAGGAAAATTGCTCAGGGTAGAGGGTGAGTAAGGTTGAAGGTTCAAGGAGGTGGGAGGGGCTCATTGTATAATTGCCGTTAGGCTGAAGTTGGTAAGTCTGCATTTTGTGAGTTTAGTGTATCCCAATAAACTTTAATGTTGTGAAACATGTCTAATCTGTTTGTTTTATAATAAAAGTATTCCTCCATTCTGTTTGGGTAGGTATTGTGTTAGACTTCCAGTTCCTGGCTATTAGTGATTTTGCTCCATTCATGCAAAATTGGAAGAGGTGTGAACGTAGTCTACACGTACTTCTGGGTCTATCAGGTTTTATCTGCGATTTTGAATAATCCTTCTAGAGGGTTAGATAGACAGGTTTCATGTCTAGTTCAAATTATGACAAATAGTACTAAGAATGGGATTTTGTTAAAATGGAAAAAAGCCCTCCCCCCCATATAATGAATGGTTACTAAAAGTTAAGAAAAATATTTTAAATGAAAAATATAATTTTATGAGAAGTGGTAAATTAGATGTATTTGTAAAATATAAAGACAATATGGGAGTAAATTTCTAAAGAGTAAATAAATACCCCTAACTTTTGTTTATTATAAGATCTTTTTTGCTCCTTAGCTCCCTTCTTCTGAAGGAAATAATATATCAGGAAGAAGGTTTTTATTGGGTCTATACTTATGCTCACTTAGATAAAATATGTTAGAAATTACGGCTTCTTATTTGTTGTATAACATGTCTATTTTGTATTTTTCTATTTGTTTGTTTATGTATTTAGAAAACTAAATAAAAAATAAAAGTTCTTGTTTATGAAAAGAAAGAACAGTCAACAAAGTTAAACCGCTCTAAATTCAGTAATCCTCGTTATGTCTGTGAGCTGTACCTGAGAGATTTATTAAAGGAAAAATATTACATTTTAAAACTATAGCGCACTAAAGTACATTCACTAAATTTTTTTCTGACAAGAAAGGAATATTGTAGCATGAAATAGTTCTCAAAGGCGTAGATTACAAGTAGAGTGCAAAAAAAATAGTGTTATTGAGCTACTTACATCTATAGCACTCTCATATTACAAGATGAAAGTAACACATAACTTACTACATTTAATAAGAGTGATGTTTAGTGCGGCCGCGCTATCTATTAAAAGCATAGGATGTGCGCTAAAAAATGTCTGCCAGGCTAACATTCACCTAGATTATGAGTTTTGTGTTAACAGGGGTGCGGTGCTAACGAGCAGTTTATGCTCACCGCGCTCACCTACAGACAACGCTGGTATTACTGGTCTTTACAAACCCGGCGTTAGCCGCAGAAAAGTGAGCGAAGAGCAAAATTTAGCTCCACATCTCACCTCAATACCAGCGCTGCTGGCTAAACGTGCTTGTGCACGATTTCCGCATAAGAATCAATGGGGGAGACCCGGCTGAAAAAAAGCAGCGTAAAGCTCCTAACGCAGCCCTATTGATTCCTATGGGGAAATACTTTTTATGTCTACACCTAACACCCTAACATGAACCCGGAGTCTAAACACCCCTAATCTTACACTTATTAACCCCTAATTTGCCGCCCCGACATCGCCGCAACCTACATTATATTATTAACCCCTAATCTGCCGTTCCGGACACCGCCGCCACCTACATTATATGTAATTAACCCCTAATCTGCTGCCCCCAACATCGCCGAACCCTACATTTTATTTATTAACCCCTAGTATACTCTGCCACCCCAATGTTGCCGCCACCTACCTACACTTCTTAACCCCTAATCTGCCGCCCCCAACGTCGCCACCAATATATTAAAGTTCTTAACCCCTAATCCTAAATCGAACCCTAACCCCCCTAACTTAAATATAATTTAAATAAATCGAAATAAAATTACTACAATTAACTAAATTATTCCAATTTAAAACTAAATACTTACCTATAAAATAAACCCTAAGCTAGCTACAACATAACTAATAGTTACATTGTAGCTATTTTAGGATTTATTTTTATTTTACAGGCAACTTTGTATTTATTTTAACTAGGTAGAATAGTTATTAAATAGTTATTAACTATTTAATAGCTACCTAGTTAAAATAAAGACAAATTTACCAGTAAAATAAAACCTAACCTATGTTACAATTACACCTAACACTACACTACAATTAAATTAATTCCCTAAATTAACTACAATTAAATACAATTAAATACAATTATCTTAAGTACGAAACCCCCCCCCCCCACTAAATTACAGAAAATAAAATAATTACACGTTTTTTAAACTAATTACACCTAATCTAATCCCCCTAATAAAATAATAATAATAAAAAAAATAATAAAAAGCACTACCCTATACTAAATTACAAATAGCCCTTAAAAGGGCCTTTTGCTGGGCATTGCCCCAAAGTAATCAGCTCTTTTACCTGTAAAAAAAATACAATACGCCCCCAACATTAAAACCCACCACCCACACAACCAACCCTACTCTAAAACCCACCCAATCCCCCCCTTAATAAAACCTAACACTAACCCCTTGAAGATCACCCTACCTTGAAATGTCTTCACCCAACCGGGCCGAAGTCCTTAACGAAGCCGGGCGAAGTGGTCCTCCAGACGGGCAGAAGTCTTCATCCAAGCCGGGAAGAAGAGGTCCTCCAGACGGGCAGAAGTCTTCATCCAGGCGGCATCTTCTATCTTCATCCATCCGGCGCAGAGTGGGTCCATCTTCAAGACATCCGACGCGGAGCATCCTTCCTGGCCGATGACTACCCGACGAATGAAGGTTCCTTTAAGTGATGTCATCCAAGATGGCGTCCCTTCAATTCTGATTGGCTGATAGAATTCTATCAGCCAATCGGAATTAAGGTACGAAAAATCCTATTGGCTGATGCAATCAGCCAATAGGATTGAACTTCAATCCTATTGGCTGATTGGAACAGCCAATAGAATGCAAGCTCAATCATATACAGGAATGTATATGAGAATATGAGTATTGGTTGATCTGTTCACATCTCCTTGCTGTGCATGACTTGCTCATTTCTGCTTAAGGGCTAAAGGGACAGTCAACACCAGAAATGTTGTTGTTTTAAAAGATAGATAATCCCTTAATTACCAATTCCCCAGTTTTGCATTACCAACACAGTTATAATTATACATGTTTTACCTCTGTAATTACCTTGTATCTAAGCCTCAGTGACATTTCTACTGTTTACTAGATAACAAGCAGGTGAGTTGCTTGTGATCAGACCTCAGACTCATAAAATCAGAATAGACCTCATTGCAATGCCAGCAACCCCTGACAGAGAATAATATGCTCAGTTGCTGATGAGACTTAATGTCCAGACTCCAGTCCAGCTTGTGATCAGACCTCACTTCACTGAACTGGAGGACAGGACATTAATTCTCATCAGCAACTGAGCATATTACTCTCTGTCAGGGGTTGCTGGCAAATTGAGGTCTATTCTGAGTCTGAGGTCTGATCACAAACTGGAGTGGACATTAAGTCTCATCAGCAACTGAGCACAGCATATTACTCTCTGTCAGGGCCCAGAGTTGCTGGCAATGAGGTCTATTCTGAGTCTGAGAGGTCTGATCACAAACTGGACTGGATATTAAGTCTCATCAGCACCTGAGCATATTACTCTCTGTCAGGGGTTGCTGGCAATGAGGTCTATCTATTCTGAGTCTGAGGTCACCTTAATGTCCTTTCCTCCAGTCCAGTTTGTGATCAGACCTCAGACTCAGAATAGACCTCATTGCCAGCAACCCCAGACTAGAGGTGTCAGTTTATGTGTGTATCTTCAGTCCTAGAGGTTTCAGTTTATGTGTGTTTCCTCAGTCCTAGAGATGTCAGTTTATGTGTGTATTCTCAGTCCTAGAGGTGTCAGTGTATGTGTGTATCCTCAGTACTAGAGGTGTCAGTGTATGTGTGTATCTTCAGTCCTAGAGGTTTCAATTTATGTGTGTTTCCTCAGTCCTAGAGATGTCAGTTTATGTGTGTATTCTCAGTCCTAGAGGTGTCAGTGTATGTGTGTATCCTCAGTACTAGAGGTGTCAGTGTATGTGTGTATCTTCAGTCCTAGAGGTGTCAGTTTATGTGTGTATCCTCAGTCCTAGAGGAGTCAGTTTATGTGTGTATCTTCAGTCCTAGAGGTGTCAGTTTATGTGTGTATACTCAGTCCTAGAGGTGTCAGTTTATGTGTGTATCCTCAGTCCTAGAGGTGTCAATTTATGTGTGTATCTTCAGTCCTAGAGGTGTCAGTTTATGTGTGTATCCTCAGTCCTAGAGGTATCAGTTTATGTGTGTATCCTCAGTCCTAGAGGTGTCAGTTTATGTATGTATCCTCAGTCCTAGAGGTATAAGTTTATGTGTGTATCCTCAGTCCTAGATGTGTCAGTTTATGTGTGTTTCTTCAGTCCTAGAGGTGTCAGTTTATGTGTGTATCCTCAGTCCTAGAGGTGTCAGTTTATGTGTGTATCCTCAGCCCTAGAGGTGTCAGTTTATGTGTGTATCTTCAGTCCTAGAGGTGTCAGTTTATGTGTGTATCCTCAGTCCTAGAGGTATCAGTTTATGTGTGTTTCCTCAGTCCTAGAGGAGTCAGTTTATGTGTGTATCTTCAGTCCTAGAGGTGTCAGTTTATGTGTGTATACTCAGTCCTAGAGGTGTCAGTTTATGTGTGTATCCTCAGTCCTAGAGGTGTCAATTTATGTGTGTATCTTCAGTCCTAGAGGTGTCAGTTTATGTGTGTATCCTCAGTCCCAGAGATATCAGTTTATGTGTGTATCCTCAGTCCTAGAGGTGTCAGTTTATGTGTGTATCCTCAGTCCTAGAGGTGTCAGTTTATGTGTGTATCCTCAGTCCTAGATGTGTCAGTTTATGTGTGTATCCTCAGTCCTAGAGGTGTCAGTTTATGTGTGTATCCTCAGCCTTAGAGGTGTCAGTTTATGTGTGTATCTTCAGTCCTAGAGGTGTCAGTTTATGTGTGTATCCTCAGTCCTAGAGGTATCAGTTTATGTGTGTTTCCTCAGTCCTAGAGGTGTCAGTTTATGTGTGTATCCTCAGTCCTAGAGGTGTCAGTTTATGTGTGTATCCTCAATCCTAGATGTGTCAGTTTATGTGTGTTTCTTCAGTCCTAGAGGTGTCAGTTTATGTGTGTATCCTCAGTCCTAGAGGTGTCAGTTTATGTGTGTATCCTCAGCCCTAGAGGTGTCAGTTTATGTGTGTATCTTCAGTCCTAGAGTTGTCAGTTTATGTGTGTATCTTCCGTCCTAGAGGTATCAGTTTATGTGTGTATCCTCAGTACTAGAGGTGTCAGTGTATGTGTGTATCTTCAGTCCTAGAGGTGTCAGTTTATGTGTGTATCCTCAGTCCTAGAGGAGTCAGTTTATGTGTGTATCTTCAGTCCTAGAGGTGTCAGTTTATGTGTGTATACTCAGTCCTAGAGGTGTCAGTTTATGTGTGTATCCTCAGTCCTAGAGGTGTCAATTTATGTGTGTATCTTCAGTCCTAGAGGTGTCAGTTTATGTGTGTATCCTCAGTCCTAGAGGTATCAGTTTATGTGTGTATCCTCAGTCCTAGAGGTGTCAGTTTATGTGTGTATCCTCAGTCCTAGAGGTGTCAGTTTATGTGTGTATCCTCAGTCCTAGATTTGTCAGTTTATGTGTGTTTCTTCAGTCCAAGAGGTGTCAGTTTATGTGTGTATCCTCAGCCCTAGAGGTGTCAGTTTATGTGTGTATCCTCAGCCCTAGAGGTGTCAGTTTATGTGTGTATCTTCAGTCCTAGAGGTGTCAGTTTATGTGTGTATCCTCAGTCCTAGAGGTATCAGTTTATGTGTGTTTCCTCAGTCCTAGAGGTGTCAGTTTATGTGTGTATCCTCAGTCCTAGAGGTGTCAGTTTATGTGTGTATCCTCAGTCCTAGATGTGTCAGTTTATGTGTGTTTCTTCAGTCCTAGAGGTGTCAGTTTATGTGTGTATCCTCAGTCCTAGAGGTGTCAGTTTATGTGTGTATCCTCAGCCCTAGAGGTGTCAGTTTATGTGTGTATCTTCAGAGTTGTCAGTTTATGTGTGTATCTTCCGTCCTAGAGGTATCAGTTTATGTGTGTATCCTCAGTCCTAGAGGTGTCAGTTTATGTGTGTATCCTCAGTCCTAGAGGTGTCAGTTTATGTGTGTATCTTCCGTCCTAGAGGTATCAGTTTATGTGTGTATCCTCAGTCCTAGAGGTGTCAGTTTATGTGTGTATCCTCAGTCCTAGAGGTGTCAGTTTATGTGTGTATCTTCCGTCCTAGAGGTATCAGTTTATGTGTGTATCCTCAGTCCTAGAGGTGTCAGTTTATGTGTGTATCCTCAGTACTAGAGGTGTCAGTTTATGTGTGTATCTTCAGTTCTAGAGGTGTCAGTTTATGTGTGTATCCTCAGTCCTAGAGATGTCAGTGTATGTGTGTATCTTCAGTTCTAGAGGTGTCAGTTTATGTGTGTATCTTCAGTTCTAGAGGTGTCAGTTTATGTGTGTATCCTCAGTCCTAGAGGTGTCAGTTTATGTGTGTATCCTCAGTACTAGAGGTGTCAGTTTATGTGTGTATCCTCAGTACTAGAGGTGTCAGTTTATGTGTGTATCCTCAGTCCTAGAGATGTCAGTGTATGTGTGTATCCTGATCCTCAGTTTATGTATGTGTGTTTGTCAAGTAATTATCAGACTAATCATCCTAACCTAAAGATATTATAATTAGCTATATATGGGAGCAGCTGTAGATTGGTGGCTGCACATATATGCCTCTTGTCATTGGCTCATTTAGTGTGTTAAGTTAGCACCCAGTAGTGCATTGCTTCATATCCTTCAACAAAGGATACTAAGATAATGAAGCAAATTTAATAATAGCAGTAAATTTGACCTGCAACCTACCAATTTATTTGTAAATTTAAGCTGCCTCTATCGGGTTCAAATATGTATTTCTCGAGCATATCATAGCCAGCCTCACCAGCATCTGACCCCACCGCACATCACTGCTAAGCCTCAGCAGACTGCCCCCTTATTTCAGTTCTTTTGACAGACTTGCAGTTTAGCCAATCAGAGCTGTCTCCATGGTAAATTCACGTGCATGAGCTCAATGTTATCTATATGAAACACGTGAACTAATGCCCTCTAGTGGTGAAAAACTATAAAAATGCATTTAGATTAGAGGCGGCCGTCAAGGTCTAAGAAATTAGCATATGAACCTCCTATGTTTAGCTTTCAACTAAGAATATCAAGAGTACAAAGCAAAATTGGTGATAAAAGTAAATTGGAAAGTTGTTTAAAATTACATGCTCTATTTAAAACGTGAAAGTTTTTTTTGGACTTGACTGTCCCCTAAATTACAATTGGAGCACTATTTATCGCTCACGCGTTAACTCCACTAGAAGTAAGCTTTTGCAGACATACAGATGTACAGACATATAAATACTATCACTGTACTCAGGAGATGGTGTTGAACACATATTGAGGTGTTTTTTGTCAGTAACAGATAACAGTAATTGAGAATTCATGCCTAAAGTACAATGTGTATGAAAAATAACACAAAACAATTACTACCCAAAAGATAGACAAAGACTGGTGGTTGAATTAGTTCATGGAAAGTGTTAAAATACCAGCATTTCAAATACCCTAGGGTGTCTACTTTTCAAAAATATATGGTTTGATGGGGGTAAATTGCATTGGCCAGCTTCAGAAATGTCCCAAATATTACATGGGTGCATGATGACAGATGTGAAAATTCCAAGTTGGAAAACTGGAATGCGCCCCCTAAAAATAAGGCCTTTTAGCCCCCTAAGAACCCAACAAACCTATTCATTGGTGGTATCACTGTACTCAGGAGATGGTGTTGAACACATATTGAGGTGTTTTTGTCAGTAACAGATAACAGTAATTGAGAATCCATGCCTAAAGTACAATGTGCATAAAAAATAACACAAAAAATTACTACTTAAAAGTTTGACAAAGACAGGTGGTCGAATTAGTGCATGGAAAGTGTTAAAATACCAGCATTTCAAATACCCTAGGGTGTCTACTTTTCAAAAATATATGGTTTAATGGGGGTAAATTACATTGGCCAGATTCAGAAATATCCCAAATAGGACATGGGTACATGATGACAGATGTGAAAATTTCAAGTTGGAAAACTGGAATGCTCCCCCTAAAAATAAGGCCTTTTAGCCCCCTGATAACCCAACAAACCTAAGTATGGGTGGTATCACTGTACTGAGGAGATGTTGTTGATCCCATATTGAGATGTTTTTTTGCAGTAACACATAACAGTAACTAAGAATCCATGCCTAAAGTACAATGTGTGTGAAAAATAACCCAAAACAATGACTACCCAAATGTTTGACAAAGACTGGTGGTTGAATTAGTGCATGGAAAGATTTAAAATACCTGCTTTTCAAAAATATATGGTTTGATGGGGGTAAATTACATTGGCCGGCTTCAGAAATGTCCCAAATAGGACATGGGTGCATGATGACAGATGTGAAAATTCCAAGTTGGAAAACTGGAATGTGCCCCCTAAAAAAAAAAAAGGCCTTTTAGCCTCCTGAGAACCCAACAAACCTATTCATGGGTGGTATCACTGTACTCAGGAGATGTTGCTGAACACATATTGGGGTGTTATTTGGCAGTAACCCTTAACGTTCTCAGTAAATGTATTCTTAAATTGCTATTTTGTCAAAAATGGTTGCATGAAGAGAGTCAAAATACCCTAAGTTGGGGGGCGGAGCCAGCAACGCCTGAGAGTGGCCGCACATTTCTAAAGCTCCAGCTAATATCGTCTTAATATTGATTTAAAATGCTTCTCAAGGCAAATCACACCCTCTAAGCTTTGAAGAACGGGTGACAGACCTTGGCTCAATATTTGGCGAAGGTAACAAAATAACACCTCTGCAGCTACCTCAAGTTATAACCGGAGGCCTTTCCTGATGCTGTGCGGGCGGTGGCCATTTTCTCCCTGCGTGGTAGGGAAGTTACCCTGTACAGACCAGTTTACACTTTTCTATGCGAACTGAGACCTTTTTTTCTTGCTATCACCCTAAGCCTCTACATCTAAGATGGTGGACGCCAAATGGATCCTAGCCGAGCTAAGCAAACTCTTAAAATCTTATAGCCTTGCTTTTACTACCGCTCCGGGCGGAGCCTTGGATCCAGCAGTCTCCGGCGGAGCTCAGGAGGAAGCTTGCCTGTGCCCGGCCAACAGCGGCAGCGAGAGTGGTGATGCTTTGGGGCCCCGGCATCTACCGCATACCTCAGAAGAGGCTAAGTCTTTAAATAATGCTGCCGACGGGAGCCGGCTACCCGATCAGTACAGGTCCCGAGCAACTGGAGTTGAAAGTTTGGCCCCGGAACTCGGTGCTCTCTTGCACAGCTCTCTCATTACCTACCTACCATCATCATTGACAGCCCAAACGGCCAGGGCTCATGCATGTGGATCGATCTCGGTCTTTGATTCTGCTTTTTGTCTAGGATATCACGTTAAGAAAGATAAGTATTGCCTTACCTCTGCGCATTCAATTAGACTGTACTTGGGTTACAGTTTGGAGCCAGCCCATGAACTGAGGGATAGACTTTCCCTATTCTGGCCCTCCGGCGTGGGATAGAGACACTGAGCTGTGCGGTTACCGGAGGCTCACCTGACTAGATAATGTAGCTATGTGGGTGAACAGTCATTAAGCTACCGTGGGACTGCACTGTTCTAAACACCTATTGAGCAGGACACCTGTTTTATAGTTATAGGACTGCCTATGTTTACATGCTCCTAGTTTAGTGGCAAACTTAAAGTTTTATGTGGTTCACAGTTTTTTATGTCCCAGTAGTTCACACAATGTTATGTTACTACCACTTGGGGCTGCATGCTATACATGTTATTAGTCACTCTTCTGAATGAATCTACAAGCACCATGACCCACACATCTACTTATTACATGCTCCACATCACGCTGGCTTATATCTGGATTAGACTATCAGCTCTAAATGTAGTTAACCCTACTATTACTCCTGACTGGTAAATCAGGACACAGTTTGACCTGCTGATTGCACTTCACCTCTGGACTGATGTACGAAGCCCAACCAAAACTGTCATTTGTTCTCATTAAGCATAAGCTCTCCCTAATATAGGCAATCCCCTTCATTTTACTCAGACATTGGTGACATTCCCCTTTTACCACAAGAACTTGGTGATCTTTAATATAGCTTAAAGTGGAGCAAAAGTATACTTTGCCGCCCCGTGCTTGTTCTATGTCATAGCTCCTTGCTTAAAAGTGTTCTCTGAGTCTGTAGTAGCTGTCGCTCTATACTTCACTCAGGATAAACTGACAGTCACCCTCTACAGATCTATGAGTGGCTCTTAATTTGCCCCATAGGTTTCAATCTATTTTATAGTTCAGGAGGCATTTTTATAGCGCATTTAGAGAGTGGGTTAGACATTGTTCTTTATGCATCTTAATTGCTAGTAACTCTCCTTACAATGTCCTTATGGTTAAGCTAACTCCATATGCTATTGGTGGCATGGGGCTCTGAAACATATATATATCTTTCACAATCACCATGATGCCTATTATATTTCTGCTAGCTATATGTAGAGCCCATCTATATTACACTGCTCACAGTATGCCTTCTTTTTCCCACCCTCTACAGCATGATAGAGGCCGTTGTATGCCCAAGTTCCGATATTGCTGATATAAAAAGAATATACATATCCCTTGAATTGCAATTTACTAGGATATTGCTGCTTTCCAGGCTATTGACGTGCTGGCATGTCAATATATTCCCATTCTTGGCTATACTACCTTGCAACGGGATACTTAGGTTGTTTGTTTCCCCCCAAGCAGCCTTGCATCTTATATGTATATGGGTGAATCCTACCTTAGTAATTTTGTTTCATGGTGTTTGCTTGATTCATATGGCAAGGTTATTCATCAACTCTCATATCAAGCACTACACGCGTCACATAGGCAACATTGTATACCCCATAGGCCTGCATAATTAGATTCCTCCAGAAACCCAGCATAGCTTTACCCAAGCATACGTGCATATACATGTGTGTCTGTATATTTATATGGTGGTGTATATATGCATATATTTGTACAGCCCCTTATGACTTTTGTGACATGGGATTGTTACTCAGTGCCTTACTTGGGAATGGGTACAAGGTGCTAAACTCCTCCAGCAGACCCCTAGTGCCAGATAGCTCTCTTATTTCCCTCATATATATTAATTGAGAGCTTCTTGTATATTACCAGCTTTTACCTGCATGTCCTCTCATATCCGGATACCCTGGCAACCTTTGGATTAGCTATAGTGCCTTGCTTATTTGTGGGTCTATTATGCTTGAGTTACCATTTCCCCCCACCCCAACTAATTCTCTGCCGGTACCCAATGTGCCCACGCAATTTTTCACATAGTATAGTGCATCTCCCAGACCTGATATGGCGCTTAACTAATTAATACAATCTGTCCACCGTATTTAACTTACCACCTCCCCCCCCCCTTTAATATACCTCTTATTTCAAGAGAGTGAATTATGTGGTTTCTCTTGTCAATACCACACCTTATTTCCCCCTTTTTTACAATTCTATCTTGCACTACAAATTATATTGGCACTACTTTTCCTCCCAAGCTGTGCAAGATTGTTTAGTACTATCTTTTTTCCACGCAAATTATATATTCAGTTTCTATTTAATATTTATCTTACTGTTTTATTTCCCTAAGCAATTCTTTCACAAATTCTGAGCTTACAATTGAGGTTTACCTTATTGTTACATCTCCCTAAGCAGCTCCTTTGCATTTATCTAGTCTATCTAATAATTACCTTGTTGTTATACCTCTCTAAGTAACGCCTACACAATTATTTAGTCTGCATTTGATATTTACCTTGTTGTTTATGTTATGAATATTTATTAAGGGCAATATCTCAAGGAAGAAATGTGAAAATATGAGGTCCTTCATTCAACTAAGTTAGAATTTTTGTGTATAGCGTCAGACGAGATTGCAATCATTTATTAGGACGTTTGGTGTATTTCTGTTTTAGATCTTGATGCATATTACCTTTGTGTTACGTCCTATACCTTATTGTTGGCAATTGTCTGTATGCTAATTTGAGAACCTCAATAAAATTATAAAAATAAAAAAAAAAAAAAAAAAAAAAAAAAAAAAAAATACCCTAAGTTTAATACCTTAGGTTGTCTTCCTTTAAAAAATATATACATGTGAAAGGTTATTCAGGAATTCCTGACAGATATCAGTGTTCCAATGTAACTATCGCTAATTTTGGGGGGAAAATGGTTTTCCGTCTGAGATGGCTGCACTTCCCTGAGGCTCTCTTCACGGGCTAGAGGAAACCCGCCACGGTTTGAGCCATAAACCCCTCCGGATACATGCAAACCCGCAGGGGGCACCGGAACACCTACTGAGCCTGCAGACTTAGTGCCGCACTTTTAGTTCCGCTCATCGCGGCAGACGGAGCAGTTTTGTTCAGGCGGCGATGTGAAAGGCCGCAACCTGCAAACCTGGGGTGAGTGAATGAACCACACGGTGGCCGGTGCCGCACTTGAGTCTCCCATAGTGCCGATATTGACTGTGCAAGGGCACATTTCTTTTTTACTACAACTTCTGGGGCCCAGCTGGACATAAAAAAAACTAAGACACACGGCACTACCGCGTGGTCAGCCTCCCTGAGATCACACTAAAAGCGATGTGAACTTTTACTTAACAATTGCTCAGCAAGGCGCTTTACTATGTCTAAATTAATGGGACAACATGTAATACAACACAAGGAGACATATCCTTTTATCTATATCCACTGATACAGCGCTGATGCTGTAATGAAATGACACCTGAATAATACTGGGGCCTACTTTGTGATGCATATTTACTGAGGATTACTCTATATTAGGAATGTGACTTTACTGGCATCCAAACTCATCTCAACATATTTAAATTAGCCCCTTAGTTGTACTGAGGATCTTGCTTTTAATTGATAACCTCTATCTCTGAACTGCAGTGTGTTCTACATAATTTTAAACTGTTAAGCCACCTGGCACATAAAGAGTAGTTTATTTCACTGATAACAAGATGAACCAAAAGATGGCACATCGCAGAATGACAAAAGCAGACAAGGTGCTGAAAACAGCTGCAGCAGGTCAAAGCCCTGCTGGTGTGTTTTTCAAACAATTTGAAAGGAAAAAAGTCACTGACCCCTCACTAATGGAGGGCGACGATGAATCCTTAACTGACACAACAGAATCACAACCAGAAGATGGCCCAGTCACATTAAAAGCTATGGAAAGTTTGATAACACAAGTGAAAACGTGTATTCGTGAGGAATGCACTGACTTAAAGCGTGAAATCAACGAACTGGGCTTGAAGATGACAGAGAAGAACTTGTCAAAGAAATGAATGTCATGTCTCAACAGATCCAGACACAGCAAAGTACAATCACTATGTTGGAAACTAAAATGGACGACATAGAGAACCGCACAAGGCGTAATAACCTCCGCATAAGGGGACTCCCCGAAACAGTAGCTAGAGATGCCATACACCATTTCCTTCAGGAAATCTTTCAAGCCCTAGCAATCGTGAACTCTTTTGTCATCCAAGAGATCCCTATAGAAAGAGCACATCGCACTCTACGCCCTAAACCGGGCGAGAATCAACCACCGAGAGATATAGTGGTTTGTTTCCAGAGTTTCAGAGATAAAGAAAAAATCCTCAACTATGCTAGACAACAGCAAAACTTCTCACATATGGGATCAAAGATTCAGATATTTCAAGACTTATCGACCAGAACCTTGCAACTGCGCAGAGAATTCAACGCGATCACATCGCACCTCAGAGCACATAAGATCCCCTATAGATGGGGGTTCCCTGTATCACTTCAAGTCCTCAAGGATGGTAAGAAACTGGAGTGTAAAGATCCAAATGAAGCTGCCTCATTTTACAATCTTCTTGCTGTCCCTGTTCCGGAGATTTCTACAAATACACCCTCACAACAGAAGCAGACCACATTGAGCACCTCTCTAACTCAAAAAAGCACATGGTCTGAAGTGGTGAATAAACAAACCAAGAAGAAACCTGTATGCAGAAGCTCTCCTTCAGACACTTGAACTGTCATATTAAGTCATTCACGTGAGTCTCTCAAACTACTTTGGCCCTCTAGCCTTGAATTCCTTAGCGGGGGCTAATTACCTTAATAATGTTCTTATACATTATAGTCAATTAGATTATAAGTTATTAATTAAATTCTATAATGTAAGCCAGCATGCATTAAGTTCTCAGTATGCTAACTGTTAACAAATTGTATTTGTTCAGGTCAACTGTTTAATGTTTAGTTTTTGTTACATGTTTTCCCTATACATGTATTGCAGATAAGAAAAGGGAAATGTTTAGCAATTTACATTCCTGTTTTGTTTATCTCTTATGATCTTTTCTCTTTTTCTTCTTACTCCTTTATATCTGTTCCATTATGTTAGTTTCAGGACATGATGGCGGGCTTTCTCATTCCGTGCTAAGCCCCTACCTCTTCTCCTTTTTGCTCTCCCCCCCCCCCCCCTCTTACGCTGTTACAGCACACTGATTCTTTGCAGTTTCAATTCTTTCTTCCTATTCCTCTCTCTACCCTCTCCTTTTTCTCTTTCTCCTCTTACCGCTTCCACTTTTTCCCCCTTCCCTAGTTCCTTCTCTGTCTTCGCATCTCCATCAGATACTGTTGGTACCTCGCTGCAGTACTTTGTAAACAGCAGCAAACATCCCCCTTGTACCTTGACCCCTTTGCCTGAACCCTTCCCCTCCGTACACCCTCCCCCCCATACAGAGAGTGCAGAGACATCACTAGTTAAAAACTGAAGCGTCCCTTACCTTATCAGCATGCCATTAAACCCTACCACTAACTCTTTCACTATAGCTACACAGAACATTAAGGGATTTCTCTCAGCAGAGAAACGATCTATAGCTTTCTACGACCTATATAAAAAACAAATTGACATCCTTCTCTTACAGGAGACCCACTTTACCACACTTAAAGGGACATCAAACACTAAATACATGCTAGATAGAATGATGCATTCAAAGAAAAGATTAGTCCATGAGTAACCTGTAGATGTATTTTTTAAAGTTTCATTAGTTGTTTAAAAAGTGACAAAACAAGTGTAAAGTTTTAGTGTCTATAAAACACTGGGAGCTGCCATGTTGTAACTTGTGTTACCTTCTCTGCTGTGGCCAATTAGGGACAGTTATAAATAGGTCACTAGAGTGTGCAGCCAATGGTTGTGCTGGATTTAACAGTGTTCTGCACTTCCATTTCTAACAGGAACTGAAAAGCTCACAATTTCAGAATGGAATTACAGGCAAAGAGGACAAAATAAATAATGAAAGTATATTGCAGAGCTGTTTTATTATATACAATTTATCATTTTATATTACCATCTCAAAGTGTTTAATGTCCCTTTAAGGAACCCAAACTATCAACCTTCCTCTATGACCAGCATTTTATGAGCTCTGGACCCGGTAGGAAAAATGGTGTCTGTGTCTCCTTCAGAAGGGGGACCCCCTTCGAACTTCTCCAGAAGTATGCAGACTCTGAGGGCAGGGTATTGATTATTGTGGGCTTATTAATTGGTAGACCGCTTACAGTAGCTAATATTTATGCTCCCATCCGCCCAACCCCCTCCTTTTTCCGTAAAACTATTAATCAGCTAATGGATATTGCTAAAGGCCCGATCATATTAGGTGGAGATTTAAATTTTCCCATTAACCCAATTCTGGACACCTCCACAGGAAAGTCATACCTTAATCACAGAAAAATCAAAGCCAATTGGTCTGCAATTCAATCTCTCCCTTTATATGACACCTGGCGAATATCACATACACGAACCAAAGACTTTACCTTTTTCTCACAGTCACAAAAAACATATACAAGATTGGACTACCTCCTCTGTGACCAAATGATACTAACCTCTTTAATAAATTCTAAAATCAGTCACACGACATGGTCTGACCACAGCGCAGTGATTGACTCTTTTACCTGGTCAGCTAGACCCCCTAGCTGCCCATCATGGAAACTTAATGATCTTGTCTTTTCAGACCCCCAACTATCAGTAGAAATCACAAAAAACACTACGGAATTCTTTTCTATCAACAAACCCATAGATACATCTAACACTAACAACTGGGAAGCATACAAATGCTTCATCAGGGGCGAACTTATTAAGTATACTAAAAGACAGCGCACGCAGAGAGCAGTTTTTTATAACTCTTTGACTGACAGACTCATACAAGCTGAAAGGGCTCATAAAACTAACCCTCAATCTCATCTACACTATGACACTTTACAACAAGCCAGGGAAGACCTGAATAACTACCTTATAAAGTGCGCACACTTACGGTCTTTAAACCAAAAATCTAAATTTTTCATTGAAAAGAACAAATCTGGTAGAATGCTAGCCAGGTCCCTGAAAAAAAAAAGAGATTTAAAACTTTTATAAAACAGACAACAAACCCTTCTGGACAAATGTCCTTTGACAGCTCCTCAATTGTGAATAGTTTTGCTTCCTACTACACTTCTCTCTATAACTTAGACTCCCATGACTACGAGGCTAAAACTAATCTAATTAACAACTACCTTGAGACAATCGAACTCCCGACACTCTGAGCAGAAGACATTTCCTCACTAGACCGGCCGTTTCACATTTCTGAAATACTAGCTGCCATTAAATCTTTACCACCAGGGAAAGACCCTGGTCCTGACGGATTTACGTCGAAATTCTATCATATATTTGCCTCCTTACTTAGCCCTCACCTTCTCGAGCTCTTCCAATCTGTAGATAAGCAAGGCACATTCACTAAAAATCTTTTGGAGGCAGCTATCACAGTTATCCCCAAACCTGGTAAGTCCCCAGACCAAGTTAAACACTATCGCCCAATATCTCTCATAAACTTAGACATTAAGTTATATGCTAAGGTTTTGGCTATGCGCCTCAATAAGTATCTTCCGAACCTGGTCCACACAGACCAGGTCGGTTTTATACCTGGGAGGGAAGCTAAGGATAATTCCATCCGCGTTCTCCAATCACTACATACAGCATACACCAGAAACACTCCGATGATTGTGCTTTCTACAGATGCCGAGAAGGCTTTCGACAGGGTCGACTGGGATTTTCTCTGGTCGGCCCTGTCGAAATTTGGCTTTTCCGATGTTTTTATGAATAGAATCAAAGCTCTGTATACCACCCCTACAGCAACAGTAAGAGCGAACGACACTACGTCCCACAGCTTCCAAATACATAATGGCACCCGCCAGGGATGTCCCCTCTCCCCTCTTCTGTTTGCCCTCACAGTTGAGTCTTTGCTGACATATGCTGTATTGACATGAATGTGTTTGCAAACACCTGCTAGTCATGTGACTAATTAAGAGAGATTAGGGCGTGTATGCCAAAGTTTTTTAGTGGTTAGTATAGAGTATATTAAGTAGCAAATGTTGTATAGTTTTATTCAGCCTGATGAAACAGTACATGATACTGAGAAACGCGTTGCTGTGTTTTTAATGTGTTGTAATAAACACTTTTAAATATATACAACTTGCTACTTTGTTCTTCCTTGGATACTTCTAATTGAAGTTACTTTATATCACTGCTGGAGGCGGGACGGTGCCTTCCTGACTGCATAGCCTGTTTGGTGAACACCATTTTCTGGCTTCTGGGAGTCCTTGCCTAAGAGGAGAGTTTACCGGACAACTCTGAGGTTCCGGTTTGCCTAGCCAGCACCACATCTTGGTGCTTTTACACACGTGAGTGGTTCTAAACTATCAATCTATAAATTTGATATATTAAACGGAATTATGCTATGTGGCGCCTTCTCTATTTCCTTATAGATTAACCTGTTGTGGATGGCCTTATACATCGAGGAGAGCTGCCTCACACCTTTACATTTTAAAGGAACACTTTGGACTTTATTTGGACATTAATATTATTCTTTTGTCTACCTGGACATTTTTCATAGTTTGTATGCTTTAAATTAATATTTTTTATTTTTGTATGTATTTGCATATATGATACTACTCTTAAGAATATTTGTACTTTGGAATTACTTATAAACTTCTTAGTAATTAACTATTCTATTAGTAATATTATTTAGATAGCGCCCCTATCTCTTATATCACTGTGCTATCCTTATAGGGTATACACATATATATATATTGTGTCTCCGTACCTCACCTTTTGACAGAATTCGAGACCTTTAAGGCAGTGTCGAACTTCTCTATTAACATGGACAAATCGGTCCTTCTCCCGATAAATCTGAAGAGGAACTTATTTTCCTCTCCCACCACACTAACTTTTTAATAGATAAATCATTAAAATATCTTGGTATCACGATCTCCCCATCCATCCCAGCCCTTTTTAAACACAATTATGAGGCCCTCTCAAAAGAAATCCATACCCTACTCAACAACTGGCATAAACAGAACCACCTATCTTGGCTAGGCCGGGTAAACGCGATATCAATGACCATACTCCCTAAATATCTATACCTGTTTCAGGTTCTCCCTCTGGAATTGTCACCCAGATACCTAGACACACAGCAGAAATTAATAGAATCCTTCGTATGGTCACATCAACCCCCGAGGGTTGCAAAACAGAATCTATACCTCAGCAAAGAGAAGGGAGGCCTAGGGATTCCCAATCTAACAGCTTATTATAAGGCGGCACACTTGGCCAGAGTTGTAGCTTGGAACCATTCTTCCCCCGCCAAGCCATGGGTCCAGCTAGAAGCCTCACTCCTACCAGAACACAATCTAGCTGAAATTTGCTGGATCTCAGAGAGACATAGACCGATACAGCACCAACCCAACTATTACATCACATCTACTCTGGGGGTATGGGATAAGACCGTAAAAACTGCCTCACATACCTTCCGTGCAATCTCCCCTCTAACCCCTCTGCTCAACAATCTGGGATCAAGAGGAGCAGCCCTACCCACGTAACAGGAGGATACCTTTATCCCTTCAATTTACTACCAGTCTATGGACATTAAACAGGACTAATACGGTAGACTTGATCTACTATATTTTAAGTGTACTACCTGGTTTTATATTGATTATTGCTTTTTTATATTTTAAATATCAGTGCTCTTTTATATCCCTTTATTGGGATATGTTCATTTTTTCCTCTGCTCAACAACACTACGTTCATTACCCCAGACCTTATACACAGCTCACATCTTTCGACCCACCACACTCCCTCCCCAGTATACCGCCTCTTCCACAATGGACAATTTCGATCACAGGCAGACTTGAATTCTGAATTCGGCCCTCCTTTCCACAAATGGTTCTCCTATTTTCAGATCAGACATGCCTTACTAAACTCCCCGCATAAGCTAATTCTCACAAGCCCACTGACACCATTTGAAGTAATGTGTACAACCCCCTCCCTCCTAAAATCCCATGTATCCCTGATTCATAAAATTTTGCAGAACGCTTCCCCTATACCCTCGCCTTCATACATGACAAAATGGGAGAGGGAACTTAATGTGACATTTACTCAAAAGCGGCTACAGAATATATTCTTATCGACAAAAAAATCATCTATATCACCAGTACTAACTGAACTCAACTACAAAATTCTAATGCTTTGGTACCTATCCCCCGTTAGGCTTCATAACATCTTCTCAGGGGCCTCGTCCCAATGTTGGAGACACTGTGGGGAGATTGGATCCCTTACCCACGTCTTCTGGCATTGCCCTCAGCTTAAACACTACTGGCACACAATAAATGCACATATCAATCACACCCTTAGCTCAAATATTACCCTAAACCCCACTATGGTCCTGCTCAATGATATACCAAATCTCCACTGCCAATACAGAAAGAGACTATTGCAATGCATGCTTAATTGCGCCAAGCGCCTAATTCCTAGGTTTTGGGAAAAAACGCAGGTCCCCTCTCCACAAATGTGGATCCGCGAAGTTGACCATGTTCTCTCACTGGAGAAGATACATTATAGTTTCCAGGGTAAGGCCGATGATATCTCAGATATTGTATTCATATGAGAGCAGGCGGATCTGAAAGAGTCTTCGGCCTCCCCGCCCACCCCCTAGATGCGTATTCTCATAGACTAACCTAATACAACCTCTAGCGCTCTCTATTAGGCCCCAATCACAATTTCCCTTCCTTCCCCTCTTCCTCCTTTCCCCACCTAACTGCTGTTCCTGTTCATATTAATCTATAGCTAGCCATAAATACCTACTGTAATAGGAGTATCCTGTTACACTTCATAAATAATAATGTGTATATCAGATGGGTAACTTCTTTTCGTTCTTTTGTTCATGGGCTTCACTCGAATCAAAAGACTTTTGCATAATAACCTTGCCCCTATAGAAGGGGTTGTATCATCTATGAAGTTCTTTCGTTATTGTTGTTATTCATATCAATATCTTGTTATTTATTTGATGTTGAATTCATGCTATTCATATATCATTGTAAACTTTGAAAATCAATAAAAAAAGATTTAAAACAAACAAAAAAAAAAAAAAGCAAAGAACGTGTAAACATTGGGTATTACTAAACTCAGGACAAAATGTAGAAACTATTTAACATGGGTGTTTTTTGGTGGTTGTAGATGTGTAACAGATTTTGGGGGTCAAAGTTAGAAAAAGTGTGTTTTTTTCCTTTATGCATTATATTTTATATTTTTTTTATAGTAAATTATATGATATGATGAAAATAATGGTATCTTTAGAAAGTCCATTTAATGGTGAGAAAAATGGTATATAATATGTGTGGGTACAGTAAATGAGCAAGAGGAAAATTACAGCTAAGGACAAACACCGCAGAAATTTAAAAATAGCTCTGGTCCCAAACGGCCAGAAAATTAAAAAGTGCTGTGGTCACTAAGGGGTTAAAGGGACAGTCTACACCAGAATTTTTATTGTTTTATAAAATAGATAATCCCTTCATTCCCCATTCCCCAGTTTTGCATAACCAACTCTGTTATAGTAATATACTTTTTATGTCTGTGATTACCTTGTATCTAAGCATCTTCTGACAGCCCCCTGATCACATGACATTTTATTTATTATCTATTGACTTGCATTTTAGTCAATTAGTGCAGTGTCTGCCACAAGTGTGATACCAGTAGCTCCAGGTATCCTCTATCTGTGAATTTTGTTGACATTTTCTCTAATCTTCTATCCAAATTTTTACCCTCACAATTCCCTTGACTTGAAATAACTGGCTTTTAGGAAGAGAGTCTACGAAGGATCTAGGGTGATAGCTATTATATTGAAGTAGTGTATTCTTGCCTGTCTCTTTCACATATAGGTCAAAAGTTAACTGATTTCCACTTCTATATACTTTAGTGTCCAAGAATGTTACCATCTCCTCAATGTAATCTGCAGTAAATTCCAACCCTGCTACTGAGGAATTAAGTTTAGTAACGAACTCCAAAAGATATACATTATCACCCAACCATATGCCAAAACATCATCTATATTACGCCACCACACGTTCCCCTATTTAATAAAATTTCTGTTTTCATAGACGATTTTTTCCTCATATTCATGTATAGTCCATTTTTGTGGAGATTTTAGGCAGTCTGAGCGTAAGTATTTAGAGGTAGAACTGTTTTGTCTCAAGTTATGTAAAGAAGCTTCTTACATTACAAGACCCACCCAAACCTACACTACAAATAACATAGATCACAATAAATATAAACCTGAAGGAAAAAAATACATAACAATCATGATAATAAACATGTGAAATATATAAATTTTGCAACAGAACTGAGATTCATTTAAAGGATATGGGCTGCCCTTTTGTGAAACAACCAAATTGTAATTATGCCATCTTTCTAGAGCTTCATGTGACAGATTCAGTGGCTGGGTCTAGTTGATGAGGCATCTGGGGTTTCTCCTCCAGTGATGGACTTTGGTTGAGAAGTTTCCTCTTTGCAGCCATAGAGTTGTTTTGGTCAGATGGGAGAGAAAATGTCAGAATAAGCCCTTTAGAAAGAGTCCAAGTCACTCAGGCTTCTAATATATCCAGGTTTTGCCATTTAAGAATACTATTAGACCAAATGGGTAACCGCATCTGTATTTTATGTTGTTGTTTTTTTGCAACACTGATGTGATGAATTTAGAGTCCTTTCTTTTTTGTATTGTAAGGGTGCTCAAATTCAAGTATGCTTGTAGATCATGATCTTGGTATTTAAGATTGGGATTGTCCCTAAAATGTTACCATATAGTGTCTTTCTCCTTGAAGTTTAGGAACTTTATGATAACATTATGAGGAGGCACTTGACTCAAAGGCTTCGCTCTAAGAGCTCGGTGGGCTCTCTCCGATAGAAAAGTTACTGTAGATTCCGATGATCCTGATAGATGTTGGAATAGTGATTGCAGATAGTTTTCTAGTCTGTTCGGGCCAATAGTTTCAGGTATCCTTCGAAGTCTTAGATTATTTCTGTGGCCTCTATTGTTCAGATCTTCTATTTTGTTATTTAAATCCTGTATCAGGAGAGATTGCTGCTCTTGGTGCTCAGAGATAGCTTTAATATCTTTTATTGTTTCACCTTGTGTAGATTCTAGGACGTCAACTCTATTACCGATGTCTGTTACGTCTTTTCTGAGTTCTGAAATCTCTTTTTTCATCAGACCATTTAGAAGGGAGGTCGCACATCTTGGATAGGATTTGTGATAGTTGATCCTGATTCCTGTTGCGTCACTGTCATGATGGTTTATGGGGTTATTGTTTTATCAGCAAGTTTTGTATTTGATGATTCTTGTCCTAAACTCTCTGTTTCCTGCGAGAAAAAGAATGATGAGACTAACACAGTGGTAGTATTCTGTGATTTAAAGGGACAGTCAACCCAAAATGTATCCTAAGTTATTCCTATAAAGTAGCAAAGCTTATTATTGCTAACTATAACCCAAATGTTTAACATATCTCCTTTACAAGTAATAGTACTTACTTTTTGTGTGTTACTTTTCGATCTTACACGTTCCTGTGTTTTTTGTGCATGCGCAATGCACCGATGTTATGGACAGTGATGCTTGCTTGGATAGCGTCTCATAATACACTATTCTTTTATCGGGATTTAGAAACTAGGCAAAAGCTTTGAAATGAGAGAAGGGTTGCTGACTTGTTAAGTTTCCTCTCTGTGCCTCCTCCCCTGAAACAATTGCATTCCTCGATCATACAACAGAAGCTACTTCTTGCTGCCACGTCTCCCAAGTCCCACCACAGACAGGCATAGAAGACTTACAGCTGTACCCAATTTTCACTCTCTATACATGCAGAGCGTCTAACTCTACAGTCCGTGCCTTGCCAACACATTTTTAGAGATCAATAGAAATTACACAGTCCAGCGTTGAGTATACTGTCTGTATAGTCCTAAGTCATACACTGATAGTGAAGCCCCAGCTGTTTCCCATAAACAGCTCTGCTATGCCCCTAGTTTATGGTTGCTTGAGCGTCTGTAATATCAACACACAGCTGAATCATTTCTTGTTGTTAGCAAGGCACAGACTGTGGAGTTAGACGCTCTGCACGTATGGAGAGTGAAATTTGGGTACTGCTGTAAGTCTTCTATGCCTGTCTGTGGTGGGACTTGGGAGACGCGGCAGCAAGAATAAGCTTCTGTTGTATGATAGAGGAATGCAATCGTTTCAGGGGAGGAGGCACAGAGAGGAAACTTAAAGGGACACTGAACCCAAATTTTTTATTTTGTGATTCAGATAGAGAATGAAATTTTAAGCAACTTTCTAAATTACTCCTATTATCAATTTTTCTTCGTTCTCTTACTATCTTTATTTGAAAAAGAAGGCATCTAGGCTTTTTTTGGTTCAGATACCTGGACAGCATTTTTATTGGTGGATGAATTTATCCACCAATCAGCAAGAACAACCCAGGTTGTTCACCAAAAATGGGCCGGCATCTAAACTTACATTCTTGCATTTCAAATAAAGATACCAAGAGAATTAAGAACATTTGATAATAGGAGTAAATTAGAAAGTTGCTTAAAATGTCATGCTCTATCTGAATCACAAAAGAAAAAATTTGGGTTCAGTGTCCCTTTAACAAGTCAGCAACCCTCCTCTCATTTCAAAACTTTTGCCTAGTTTCTAAATCACGATTAAAGGATAGTGTGATTATTAGTCTTGAAAAGCTGTCAGGATATTCATTATGAGAGGCTATCCAAGAAAGCATCACTGTCTATAACATCGGCACATTGCGCATGCGCCAAAAACGCAGGAATGTGCAAGATCGAAAAGTAACTGCAATTACACGTTTGATGACGACACTGATGACAGAATAGGGGAGGGGGCAGGCAGACAATTTAAACCCACAGAGGCGCAAAAAGTACTATTACTTGTAAACGAGATATGTTAAAAATGTGGGTTATAGTTAGCAATAATAAGCGTTTGCTACTTTATAGGAATAACTTAGGATAAATTTTGGGTTGAATGTCCCTTTAAGAGACTTTTCCGGTTTGTTTGTCTTCTTGAGGACAGTATTGTAATTGTAAAAGATTAAAATATAGAGCTTGTAATTCTCTTTTGGGGCACTAGATGGAGACCTTGTTATAGGAATGTAGCGTTAAAAGGAGAAATAAGGCTGCACAGTAGAAGATGCAATATTATTTATTCATATTATGTGTTGTATAGTTTCCTTTTCCCAGGATACCATAAAATAATGGTTGAATTTTGGCAAATTCAGATATGTTACAACATAATACAGATATTATTAGATTTCACTATTTTTAAAAGTTTAACCCCTTAATGACCGGAACATTTTTCAATTTTCTTACCCTTAATGACAATGGCTATTTTTACATTTCTGTGGTGTTTGTGTTCAGCTGTAATTTTCCTCTTACTCATTTACTGTACCCACACATATTATATACCGTTTTTCTCGCCATTAAATGGACTTTCTAAATATACCATTATTTTCATTATATCTTATAATTTACTATAAAACAAATTATAAAATATGAGGAAAAAATGGAAAAAACACACTTTTTCTAACTTTGACCCCCAAAATCTGTTACACATCTACAACCACTAAAAAACACCCATGCTAAATAGTTTCTAAATTTTGTCCTGAGTTTAGAAATACCCAATGTTTACATGTTCTTTGCTTTTTTTGTAAGTTATAGGGCCATAAATACAAGTAGCACTTTGCTATTTCTAAACCACTTTTTTTTCAAAATTAGCGCTAGTTACATTGGAACACTGATATCTGTCAGGAATACCTGAATATCCCTTGACATGTATATATTTTTTTTTAGAAGACATCCCAAAGTATTGATCTAGGCCCATTTTGGTATATTTTATGCCACCGTTTCACCGCCAAATGCGATCAAATTAAAAATTTTTTTCACTTTTTCACAAATTTTGTCACAAACTTTAGGTTTCCCACTGAAATTATTTACAAACAGCTTCTGCAATTATGGCACAAATGGTTGTAAATGCTTCTCTGGGATCCCCTTTTTCAGAAATAACAGACTTATATGGCTTTGTGGTTGCTTTTTGGTAATTAGAAGGCCGCTAAATGCCGCTGCGCACCACACGTGTTTTATGCCCAGCAGTGAAGGGGTTAATTATGGAGCATATAGGGAGCTTTTAGGGATAAATTTAGCTTTAGTGTAGTGTAGTAGACAACTCCAAGTATTGATCTAGGTCAATTTTGGTATATTTCATGCCACCATTTCACCGCCAAATGTGAGCAAATAAAAAAAACCTTTAAATTTTTCACAATTTTAGGTTTCTCACTGAAATTATTTACAAACAGTTTGTGCAATTATGGCACAAATGGTTGTAAAAGCTTCTCTGGGATCCACTTTGTTCAGAAATGGCAGACATATATGGCTTTGGCATTGCTTTTTGTTAATTAGAAGGCCGCTAAATGCTGCTGCGCACAACACGTGAATTATGCCCAGCAGTGAAGGAGTTAATTAGGTAGCTTGTAGGGCGCTGGCAGGGTTAATTTTAGCTTTAGTGTAGAGATCAGCCTCCCACCTGACACATCCCACCCCCTGATCCCTCCCAAACAGCTCTCTTCCCTCCCCCACCCCACAATTGTCCCCGCCATCTTAAGTACTGGCAGAAAGTCTGCCAGTACTAAATAAAAGGAGTTTTTTTTTTTTTTAAATGTATTCTGCTGTAATGGAGCCCTGCCTTAGCCCCCAACCTCCCTGATCCCCCACAAAACAGCTCTATAACCCTCCCTGCTACTTAATTGCCGCCATCTTGGGTACTGGCAGCTGTCTGCCAGTACCCAATTTGCCCCCAAAAATATTTATAAACTTTTGCCCCCAAAAATATTTATAAACTTTTCTGTAGTGTAGCAGCCCCCCCTCAATACCCCCAACCCCCCCCCCCAGATCCTTTTATATATATATATATATTTTTTTTTTTTTAATGTTTTGAACTTTTTATTTTTTTCCATTGGTGTCAGTGGCTAATATGCGCGCACGCCCCCCCCCACGTGCACGCACGCTGCCGCCTCCTTGCTTCCCTTTCCCCCCGGAACACAGCACCATTGTTACCGGTGCAGAGAGGGCCACAGAGTGGCTCTCTCTGCATCAGAGGCTTGTTAAAAGGTATTGCAGGATGCCTCCATATCGAGGCATCACTGCAATACCCTGAGAGCTGCTGGAAGCGATTGCGATCACTTCCAGCACTCTCTTAAACAACTGACGTACCAGGTACGTCCATTGTCACTAACTGCTAGTTTTTGCAGGACGTACCTGGTACGTCAGTTGTCATTAAGGGGTTAATCCACAGGCTGACTTGTATTATTAACCTGGTCCTTATGCCCTTAAGGACCAGCAACGTACCCTGCACGTCTCTGCAATCCTGGGCTTCTCTCTACTGCGATCTCGCTCAAAATAGCAAGATTGCGCTATTTCTGCATGCCCCACGTGTGGGGCACTGCAGAAATAGAATTGCAGAGTTGTCAATGCAGAGAGGGCCACTGTTGGTGCTGATCGTTGGTGGGTGGGAGCCAATGCTGGAAGGCGGGTGGGCGGCCCATCGCTGATGCATGCTCCGGATCCTGTGATGAAAGTGTCCGTGAGCACGAAAGGAGGCTGGGCTTGGTAGCGCACGCGCACATGTACACGGCCATTATACTCAAGGAAAGGAGAGAGGAAGGGGAAAGGGTTTGGAAAGGGATCCAGGAAGGGGGAAGTTACACTACAGAAAAATAGGTTTTTTTATTTTATTTAAAAAAACAAACAGAATTATATGGACAACTGGGTACTAGAGGGGGAGGGAATCAGGGAGGTTGGGGCTAAGGGGGGATCCTAAAAGGCAGAATAAATATTTTAAAAAAATTATTTTAGTACTGGCAGACTTTGTCAGTACTCACAATGGCGGGGACAATTGTGGGGTGGGGGAGGGAAGAGAGCTGTTTGGGAGGGAACAGGGGGTGGGATGTCTCAGGTGGGAGGCTGATCTCTACTCTGAAGCTAAAATTAACCCTACAAGCTCCCTAATTAACCCCTTCACTGCTCAGCATAATACACATGTGGTGCGCAGCTGCATTTAGCGGCCTTCTAATTGCTCAAAAGCAATGCCAAAGCCATATAAGTCTGCTATTTCTGAACAAAGGGGATCCCAGAGAAGCATTTTCAACCATTTGTGCCATGATTGCACTAACTGTTTGTAAATAATTTCAGTGAGAAACCTAAAATTGTGAAAAAGTGAACAATTTTTTTTTATTTCATCGCATTTGGCGGTGAAATGGTGGCATAAAATATACCAAAATGGGCCTAGATCAATACTTTGGGTTGTCTACTACACTACAGCTAAAATTTCCCTAATTAACCCCTTCACTGCTGGACATAATACACGTGTGGTGCGTAGCTGCATTTAGGGGCCATCTAATTACTCAAAAGAAATGCCAAAGCCATATATGTCTGCTATTTCTGAACAAAGGGGATCCAAGAGAAGCATTTACAACCATGTGTGCCGTAATTGCACAAGCGGTTTGTAAATAATTTCAGTGAGAAACCTAAAGTTTGTGAAAAAGTGAACAATTTTTTTTTATTTCATCGCATTTGGCGGTGAAATGGTGGCATAAAATATACCAAAATGGGCCTAGATCAATACTTTGGGTTGTCTACTAAAATATTTTAAATATATACATGTCAAGGGATATTCAGGGATTCCTCCAGATATCAGTGTTACAATGTAACTAACTAATTTTGAAGAAAAAAATGGTTTGGAAATAGCATTGTGCTACTTGTATTTATTGCCCTATAACTTGCAAAAAAAGCAATAAACATGTAAACATTGGGTATTTCTAAACTCAGGACAAAATTTAGAAACTATTTAGTATGGGTGATTTTGGTGGTTGTAGATGTAGAACAGATTTTGGGGGTCAAAGTTAGAAAAAGTGTGTTTTTTTTCTTCAATTGTTTCATTATATTTTATAAAAAAACAAATTATAGTAAATTATAAGATATGAAAATAATGGTATTGTTAGAAAGTCCAATTAATAGCGAGAAAAACAGTATACAATATGTGTGGGTACAGTAAATGAGTAAGAGGAAAATTACAGCTAAACACAAACACCACAGAAATGTAAAAATAGCCCTGGTCACAAACGGTCAGAAAATTGAAAGGGTGCTGTGGTCACTAAGGGGTTAAGACACAAAAAAATGGCATTAAATAGGGGAGGTGAAAAGTCAGAATGATGATGTAGTCAAAAACCCGCCCTGAAATGTAAAAATAGCCCTAGTCCTTAAGGGTAAGAAAACATAATTTATGTAAGAATTTACCCGATAAATTAATTTCTTTCATATTGGCAAGAGTCCATGAGCTAGTGACGCATGGGATATACATTCCTACCAGGAGGGGCAAAGTTTCCCAAACCTCAAAATGCCTATAAATACACCCCTCACCACACCCACAATTCAGTTTAGCGAATAGCCAAGTAGTGGGGTGATAAGAAAGGAGTAAAAAGCATCAACAAAGGAATTTGGAAATAATTGTGCTTTATACAAAAAAAATCATAACCACCATAAAAAGGGTTGGTCTCATGGACTCTTGCTAATATGAAAGAAATGAATTTATCAGGTAAGTTCTTACATAAATTAGTTTTCTTTCATGTAATTGGCAAGAGTCCATGAGCTAGTGACGTATGGGATATCAATACCCAAGATGTGGAACTCCACACAAGAGTCACTAGAGAGGGAGGGATAAAAATAAACAGTAAGAAAGAAAGAGACAAGAGCGCACAACACTCTAAGAGTAAAAGTTTTTACTGAAAAATATAAGCGCAAATAGAAAAATAACGTACAGGATTAAAAACAATATGTGCAATTAGTGAAAATATCACCGTAGATAGCTCCCCCACGACAGTGGTGAAATGAGTGCTGCCGGAAACACTGGGATCTTGCGGCATATACCGAGTTCGTCCTTCAGCCTGTCAGCTGTTACAGAGCCTTCAGCGTGCGATCCGTTCGTGTTGCAGCCGGTCAGCTGTTTCAGAGCCTTTGCAGGGGGAGAACAATGATGCCTGTACGTTATTTTTCTATTTGCGCTTATATTTTTCAGTAAAAACGTTTACTCTTAGAGAGTGTTGTGTGTTCTTGTCTCTCTTTCTTTCTTACAGTTTCTTTAAAGGGACACTGTACCCAATTTTTTTCTTTTGTAATTCATATAGAGCATGCAATTTTAAGCAACTTTCTAATTTACTCCTATTATCAATTTTGTTTTGTTCTCTTGCTATCATTATTTGAAAAATAAGGCATCTAAGCTTTTTTTGGCTTCAGTACTCTGGACAGCACTTTTTTATTGGTGGATGAATTTATCCACCAATCAGCAAGGACAACCCAGGTTGTTCACCAAAAATGGGCCGGCATCTAAACTTACATTCTTGCATTTCAAATAAAGATACCAAGAGAATGAAGAAAAATTGATAATAGGAGTAAATTAGAAAGTTGCTTAAAATTTCATGCTCAATCTGAATCACAAAATAAAAATTTTGGGTACAGTGTCCCTTTAAGCGAAAGTGTCACCGGAGACCCTTTTGACACACAGAGCAGCACCCATGTCAAACACTACAAGTCACTGACAGTGAAGATAACATAATTTATGCTTACCTGATAAATTCCTTTCTTCTGTTGTGTGATCAGTCCACGGGTCATCATTACTTCTGGGATATAACTCCTCCCCAACAGGAAATGCAAGAGGATTCACCCAGCAGAGCTGCATATAGCTCCTCCCCTCTACGTCAGTCCCAGTCATTCGACCAAGAAACAACGAGAAAGGAGTAACCAAGGGTGAAGTGGTGACTGGAGTATAATTTAAAAGATATTTACCTGCCTTAAAACAGGGCGGGCCGTGGACTGATCACACAACAGAAGAAAGGAATTTATCAGGTAAGCATAAATTATGTTTTCTTCTGTTATGTGTGATCAGTCCACGGGTCATCATTACTTCTGGGATACCAATACCAAAGCAAAAGTACACGGATGACGGGAGGGATAGGCAGGCTCATTATACAGAAGGAACCACTGCCTGAAGAACCTTTCTCCCAAAAATAGCCTCCGAAGAAGCAAAAGTGTCAAATTTGTAAAATTTGGAAAAAGTATGAAGCGAAGACCAAGTTGCAGCCTTGCAAATCTGTTCAACAGAGGCCTCATTCTTAAAGGCCCAAGTGGAAGCCACAGCTCTAGTGGAGTGAGCTGTAATTCTTTCAGGAGGCTGCTGTCCAGCAGTCTCATAGGCTAAACGTATTATGCTACGAAGCCAAAAAGAGAGAGAGGTAGCAGAAGCTTTTTGACCTCTCCTCTGTCCAGAGTAAACGACAAACAAGGAAGAAGTTTGGCGAAAATCTTTAGTTGCCTGCAAGTAGAACTTGAGGGCACGAACTACATCCAGATTGTGTAAAAGACGTTCCTTCTTTGAAGAAGGATTTGGACACAAGGATGGGACAACAATCTCTTGATTGATGTTCCTGTTAGTGACTACCTTAGGTAAGAACCCAGGTTTAGTACGCAGAACTACCTTGTCTGAGTGAAAAATCAGATAAGGGGAATCACAATGTAAGGCTGATAACTCAGAGACTCTTCGAGCCGAGGAAATAGCCATTAAAAACAGAACTTTCCAAGATAACATTTTTATATCAATGGAATGAAGGGGTTCAAACGGAACACCCTGTAAAACGTTAAGAACTAAGTTTAAACTCCATGGTGGAGCAACAGCTTTAAACACAGGCTTGATCCTAGCTAAAGCCTGACAAAAGGACTGGACGTCTGGATTTTCTGACAGACGTCTGTGTAACAAGATGGACAGAGCTGAAATCTGTCCCTTTAATGAACTAGCTGATAAACCCTTTTCTAAACCTTCTTGTAGAAAAGACAATATCCTAGCGATCCTAACCTTACTCCAGGAGTAACCTTTGGATTCGCACCAGTATAGGTATTTCCGCCATATTTTATGGTAAATCCTTCTGGTAACAGGCTTCCTAGCCTGAATCAGGGTATCAATAACCGACTCAGAAAAACCACGTTTTGATAAAATCAAGCGTTCAATTTCCAAGCAGTCAGCTTCAGAGAAGTTAGATTTTGATGTTTGAATGGACCCTGTATCAGAAGGTCCTGTCTTAGAGGTAGAGACCAAGGCGGACAGGATGACATGTCCACTAGATCTGCATACCAAGTCCTGCGTGGCCAAGCAGGTGCTATTAGAATTACTGATGCTCTCTCCTGTTTGATTTTGGCAATCAATCGAGGAAGCAGCGGGAAGGGTGGAAACACATAAGCCATCCTGAAGTTCCAAGGTGCTGTCAAAGCATCTATCAGAACTGCTCCCGGATCCCTGGATCTGGACCCGTAGCGAGGAAGTTTGGCGTTCTGGCGAGACGCCATGAGATCTATCTCTGGTTTGCCCCAACGTCGAAGTATTTGGGCAAAGACCTCCGGATGAAGTTCCCACTCCCCCGGATGAAGAGTCTGGCGACTCAAGAAATCCGCCTCCCAGTTCTCCACTCCCGGGATGTGGATTGCTGACAGGTGGCAAGAGTGAGACTCTGCCCAGCGAATTATCTTTGATACTTCCATCATTGCTAGGGAGCTTCTTGTCCCTCCCTGATGGTTGATGTAAGCTACAGTCGTGATGTTGTCCGACTGAAACCTGATGAACCCCCGAGTTATTAACTGGGGCCAAGCCAGAAGGGCATTGAGAACTGCTCTCAATTCCAGAATGTTTATTGGAAGGAGACTCTCCTCCTGATTCCATAGTCCCTGAGCCTTCAGAGAATTCCAGACAGCGCCCCAACCTAGTAGGCTGGCGTCTGTTGTTACAATTGTCCAGTCTGGCCTGCTGAATGGCATCCCCCTGGACAGGTGTGGCCGATGAAGCCACCATAGAAGAGAATTTCTGGTCTCTTGATTCAGATTCAGAGTAGGGGACAAATCTGAGTAATCCCCATTCCACTGACTTAGCATGCATAATTGCAGCGGTCTGAGGTGTAGGCGTGCAAAAGGTACTATGTCCATTGCCGCTACCATTAAGCCGATCACCTCCATGCATTGAGCTACTGACGGGTGTTGAATGGAATGAAGGACGCGGCATGCATTTTGAAGTTTTGTTAACCTGTCTTCTGTCAGGTAAATCTTCATTTCTACAGAATCTATAAGAGTCCCCAAGAATGGAACTCTTGTGAGAGGAAAGAGAGAACTCTTCTTTTCGTTCACTTTCCATCCATGCGACCTTAGAAATGCCAGAACTAACTCTGTATGAGACTTGGCAGTTTGAAAGCTTGAAGCTTGTATTAGAATGTCGTCTAGGTACGGAGCTACCGAAATCCCTCGCGGTCTTAGTACCGCTAGAAGGGCACCCAGAACCTTTGTGAAGATTCTTGGAGCCGTAGCCAATCCGAATGGAAGAGCTACAAACTGGTAGTGCCTGTCTAAGAAGGCAAACCTTAGATACCGGTGATGATCTTTGTGGATCGGTATGTGAAGGTAAGCATCCTTTAAATCCACTGTGGTCATGTACTGACCCTCTTGGATCATGGGTAAGATTGTCCGAATAGTTTCCATTTTGAACGATGGAACTCTTAGGAATTTGTTTAGAGTCTTTAAATCTAAGATTGGCCTGAAAGTTCCCTCTTTTTTGGGAACCACAAACAGGTTTGAGTAGAACCCTTGTCCTTGTTCCGACCACGGAACCGGATGGATCACTCCCATTGTTAACAGATCTTGTACGCAGCGTAGAAACGCTTCTTTCTTTATCTGGTTTGTTGACAACCTTGACAGATGAAATCTCCCTCTTGGGGGAGATAATTTGAAGTCTAGAAGGTATCCCTGAGATATGATCTCTAGTGCCCAGGGATCCTGAACATCTCTTGCCCAGGCCTGGGCGAAGAGAGAGAGTCTGCCCCCTACTAGATCCGGTCCCGGATCGGGGGCTCTCGGTTCATGCTGTCTTTGGGGCAGCAGCAGGTTTCCTGGCCTGCTTGCTTTTGTTCCAAGACTGGTTAGGCTTCCAGCCTTGCCTGTAACGAGCAACAGCTCCTTCCTGTTTTGGTGCAGTGGAGGTTGATGCTGCTCCTGTTTTGAAATTCCGAAAGGGACGAAAATTAGACTGTCTAGCCTTAGCTTTGGCCTTGTCTTGAGGTAGGGCGTGGCCCTTACCTCCCGTAATGTCAGCGATAATTTCTTTCAAACCGGGCCCGAATAAGGACTGCCCCTTGAAAGGTATATTAAGTAATTTGGACTTAGAAGTAACATCAGCTGACCAGGATTTTAGCCACAGTGCCCTGCGTGCCTGTATGGCGAATCCTGAGTTCTTAGCCGTAAGTTTGGTTAAATGTACTACGGCCTCCGAAATGAAAGAATTAGCTAGTTTAAGGACTCTAAGCCTGTCCGTAATGTTGTCTAGCGTAGAGGAACTAAGGTTCTCTTCAAGCGACTCAATCCAAAATGCTGCCGCAGCCGTAATCGGCGCGATACATGCAAGGGGTTGTAATATAAAACCTTGTTGAACAAACATTTTCTTAAGGTAACCCTCTAATTTTTTATCCATTGGATCTGAGAAAGCACAGCTATCCTCCACCGGGATAGTGGTACGCTTAGCTAAAGTAGAAACTGCTCCCTCCACCTTGGGGACCGTTTGCCATAAGTCCCGAGTGGTGGCGTCTATTGGAAACATCTTTCTAAATATTGGAGGGGGTGAGAACGGCACACCGGGTCTATCCCACTCCTTAGTAACAATTTCAGTTAGTCTCTTAGGTATAGGAAAAACGTCAGTACTCGCCGGTACCGCAAAGTATTTATCCAACCTACACAGTTTCTCTGGTATTGCAACAGTGTTACAATCGTTGAGAGCTGCTAAGACCTCCCCTAGTAGTACACGGAGGTTCTCCAATTTAAATTTAAAATTTGAAATATCTGAGTCCAATCTGTTTGGATCAGAACCGTCACCCACAGAATGAAGCTCTCCGTCCTCATGCTCTGCGAGCTGTGACGCAGTATCAGACATGGCCCTAGCATTGTCAGCGCACTCTGTTCTCACCCCAGAGTGATCACGCTTGCCTCTTAGTTCAGGTAATTTAGACAAAACTTCAGTCATAACAGTAGCCATATCTTGTAATGTTATCTGTAATGGCCGCCCAGATGTACTAGGCGCCAAAATATCACGCACCTCCCGGGCGGGAGATGCAGGTACTGTCGCGTGAGGCGAGTTAGTCGGCATAACTCTCCCCTCGCTGTTTGGTGAAATTTGTTCACATTGTACAGATTGACTTTTATTTAAAGTAGCATCAATACAGTTAGTACATAAATTTCTATTGGGCTCCACCTTGGCATTGGAACAAATGACACAGATATCTTCCTCTGAGTCAGACATGTTTAACACACTAGCAAAAAAACTTACAACTTGGTTATAATCTTTTTTAGCAAAAAACGTACTGTGCCTCAAAGAGGTACTAACGATTAAATGACAGTTGAAATAATGAACTGAAAAACAGTTATTGCATCAAATTTTAAAACAACACAACCTTTAGCAAAGGTTTGTTCCCATTAGTAAAAAAAAACAGCACTAATTAAATTTGTACATAAGAAAACCAAAACAACGTTTTTTATACACAGTCACTATAAGAATTCTCACAGCTCTGCTGAGAGAATTTACCTCCCTTCAAAGAAGTTTGAAGACCCCTGAGATCTGTCAGAGATGAACCGGATCATGCAGGAAATATAAAAGTAGCTGACTGGAATTTTTTGATGCGTAGCAAAGAGCGCCAAAAACGGCCCCTCCCTCTCCCACACAGCAGTGAAGAGAAACGAAACTGTCACAATTAAAGCAAAAAACTGCCAAGTGGAAAATAATGCCCAAACATTTATTCACACAGTACCTCAGCAATGTAAACGATTCTACATTCCAGCAAAAACGTTTAACATGAGAATAGTTATTAAAAGGATTAGTGACCTTTAACACAGTAGTTCCGGTGAAATACCATCCCCAGAATACTGAAGTGTATACATACATGTCATTTTAACGGTATGGCAGGCTTTTCTCATCAATTCCATTCAGAAAATAAAAACTGCCACATACCTCAATGCAGATTCATCTGCCCGCTGTCCCCTGATCTGAAGCCTTTACCTCCCTCAGATGGTCGAGAACAGCAATATGATCTTAACGACTCCGGTTAAAATCATAGTAAAAAATCTCTGTCAGATTCTTCCTCAAACTCTGCCAGAGAAGTAATAACACGCTCCGGTGCTATTTTAAAATAACAAACTTTTGATTGAAGTCATAAAAACTAAGTATAATCACCATAGTCCTCTCACACATCCTATCTAGTCGTTGGGTGCAAGAGAATGACTGGGACTGACGTAGAGGGGAGGAGCTATATGCAGCTCTGCTGGGTGAATCCTCTTGCATTTCCTGTTGGGGAGGAGTTATATCCCAGAAGTAATGATGACCCGTGGACTGATCACACATAACAGAAGAAAAAAGGGATTTTACCTTCAGGGACCTGTGCACTGCTTAATAAGTGACATAGAACCTACATTTCTACTATCTGTGACTACGGCTCAGATTTGGAACAACTCAATTCAAGGTCAGGCGAATCCATTTTGCACTATTTGAAACGTGTGCCGGGATCTCAGAGGGTTTTTACCTGCAGTGCATTCTTTTATCCTGTAACTAACAGGTTATAGAAACTTTGGTTGCTATTTGTTTGTTGCTTATTTTTGGCACTTTATTTCACCTGGCATCTATTTATTATTGATTTTAAGTGTTCTGTAATAATTTATTAATTTGTACAATATTTCACAGACGGGAAGCGCTTACGTTTGTTTATCTTTTCATAAAAATAAACAGCCATAATCCGCTGAAAAAATAATCCACAACCCAAAATATGTTTATTCTTTAAATAACAAGAAAAAATTAAAACATCAGCAGAAGAATCAAACTGAAACAGCTGCCTGAAGAACTTTTCTACCAAAAACTGCTTCAGAAGAAGAAAATACATCAAAACGGTAGAATTTAGTAAATGTATGTAAAGAAGACCAAGTTGCCGCTCTGCAAATTTGATCAACTGAAGCTTCATTCTTAAAAGCCCACATAGTAGAGACTGATCTAGTAGAATGAGCTGTAATTCTCTGAGGCGGGCCTGACCCGACTCCAAATAAGCTTGATGAATCAAAAGCTTTAACCAAGAAGCCAAGGAAATAGCAGAAGCCTTCTGACCTTTCCTAGACCCAGAAAATATAACAAATAGACTAGAAGTGTTCCTGAAATCTTTAGTAGCTTCAACATAATATTTCAAAGCTCTTACCACATCCAAAGAATGTAAGGATCTCTCCAAAGAATTCTTAGGATTAGGACACAAGGAAGAGACAACAATTTCTCTACTAATGTTAGAATTCACAACTTTAGGAAGAAATTTAAATGAAGTCTGCAAAACCGCCTTATCCTGATGAAAAATCAGAAAAAGGAGATTCACAAGAAAGAGCAGATAGCTCAGAAACTCTTCTAACAGAAGAGATGGCCAAAAGGAACAACACTTTCCAAGAAAGTAGTTTAATGTCCAAAGAAAGCATATGCTCAAAAGGAGGAGCCTGCAACGCCCTCAAAACCAAATTGAGACTCCAAGGAGGAGAAATTGATTTAATGACAGGCTAAATACGAACTAAAGCCTGTATAAAACAGTGAATATCAGGAAGTTTAGCAATCTCTCTGTGAAATAAAACAGAAAGAGCAGAGATTTGTCCCTTCAAGGAACTTACAGACAAACCCTTATCCAAACCATCCTGAAGAAACTGTAAAATTCTAGGAATTCTAAAAGAATGCCAAGAGAATTTATGAGAAGAACACCATGAAATGTAAGTCTTCCAAACTCGATAATAAATCTTTCTAGAGACAGATTGGGATATGCACCACAGAGATTAGACAGGAGCTGGATTCCGCCCAAGCAAGTATCCAAGATAGTTCTTTCATAGCTTGGGGACTGCGAGTCCCACCCTGATGATTGACATATGCCACAGTTGTGATATTGTCTGTCTGAAAACAAATGAATGGCTCTCTCTTCAACAGAGGCCAAAACTGAAGAGCTCTGAGAATTGCACGGAGTTCTAAAATATTGATTGGTAATCTCGCCTCTTGAGATTTCCAAACCCCTTGTGCAGTCAGAGATCCCCAAACAGCTCCCCAACCTGAAAGACTTGCATCTGTAGAGATCACAGTCCAGGCTGGGTGAACAAAAGAAGCCCCTTGAACTAAACGCTGGTGATTTAACCACCACGTCAGAGAGTGTCGAACATTGTGATTTAAGGATATTAATTGTGATATATTTGTATAATCCCTGCACCATTGATTCAGCATACAAAGCTGGAGAGGTCTCATGTGAAAACGAGCAAACGGAATCGCGTTCCGATGCTGCAGTCATGAGGCCTAAAACTTCCATTCACATAGCCACTAAAGGGATTGACTGAGACTGAAGGTGCCGACAGGCTGCAACCAATTTCAAAGTCTCTTGTCTGTTAGAGACAGAGTCATGGACACTGAATCTATCTGGAAACCTAAAAAGGTGACCTTTGTCTAAGGAATCAAGAAACTTTTTAGTAAATTGATCCTCCAACCATGTTTTCGAAGTTGATTCGTGTGAGATTCTACAGAACGTAAAGACTGAGCTAGTACCAAGATATCGTCCAAATAAGGAAACACTGCAATACCCTGCTCTCTGGTTACAGAGAGCAGGGCACCGAGAACCTTTGAAAAGATTCTTGGAGCTGTTACTAGGTCAAATGGAAGAGCAACACATTGGTAATGCTTGTTTAGAAAAGAGAATCTCAGGAACGGATAATGATCTGGATGAATCTGAATATGAAGGTATGCATCCTGCAAGTTTATTGTGGACATATAATGTCCTTGCTGAACAAAAGGCAGAATAGTCCTTATAGTCACCATCTTGAAAGTTGGTACGCTTACATAACGATTCAAAATTTTCAGATCCAGAACTGTTCTGAATGAATTTTCCTTCTTTGGGACAATGAATAGATTTGAATAAAACCCAAGACCCTGTTCCTGAAAAGGAACTGGCATAATTACCCCTGAAAACTCCAGGTCTGAAACACACTTCAGGAAAGCCTGAGCTTTTACTGGATTGCTGGGATGCGTGAGAGGAAAAATCTTCTCACAGGAGGTCTTACTCTGAATCCTATTCGATACCCCCGAGAGACAATGCTCTGAATCCATTGATTTTGGACAGAATTTATCCAAACATCCTTGAAAAACCTTAATCTGCCCCCTACCAGCTGAGCTGGAATGAGGGCCACACCTTTATGCGGACTTAGGGGCTGAGTTTGGTTTCTTAAATGGCTTGGATTTAATCCAGTTTGAGGAAGGCTTCCAATTGGAAACAGATTCCTTGGGGGAAGGATTAGGGTTTGTTCCTTATATTGACGAAAGGAACGAAAACGGTTAGAAGCCTTTTTTTTATCCTGAGACAAAAAAAAAACTCGCTTTCCCCCAGTAACAGTTTAAATAATAGAATCCAACTGAGAACCAAATAAATTATTACCTTGGAAAGAAAGAGATCGTAATCTAGACTTAGATGTCATATCAGCATTCCAAGATTTAAGTCACAAAGCTCTTCTAGCCAAAATAGCTAAAGACATGGATCTAACATCAATTTTGATAATATCAAAAACGGCATGACAAATAAAATGATTAGCATGTTGCAGCAAGCGAACAATGCTAGATATGTCAGAATCCAATTCTTGTTGCGCTAAATTCTCCAACCAAAAAGTTGAAGCAGCCGCAAAATCAGCCAAAGAAATTGGCGGCCTGAGAAGATGACCTGAATATAAATAGCCTTTCCTTAGATAAGATTCAAGTTTCCTATCTAAAGGCTCTTTAAAAGTAGTACGGTCTTCCATAGGAATAGTATTCCGTTTAGCAAGAGTAGAAAAAGCCCCATCAACTTTGGGGATCTTTTGCCAAAACTCTATTGAAATTGCTGGCAAAGGATGCGATTTTTTTAAACCTTGAAGAAGGAATAAAAGAAGTACCCGGCTTATTCCATTCCTTAGAAATCATATCAGAAATAGCATAAGGAATAGGAAAAACCTCTGGAGTAACCACAGGAGGTTTAAAAACAGCATTTAAACGTTTACTAGTCTTCACGTCAAGAGGACTGGCTTCCTAAATATCCAAAGTAATTAAGACTTCTTTTAACAAAGAACAAATATACTCAATTTTAATTAAATAAGTAGATTTGTCAGTATCAATATCTGAGGGAAGGGTCTTCTGAATCAGATAGATCCTCATCAGAGGAGGATAAATCATTATGTTGTCGGTCATTTGAAATTTCATCAACTTTATGAGAAGTTTTAAAAGACCTTTCACGTTTATTTGAAGGCAGAAATGCAGACAAAGCCTTCTAAATAGAATCAGTAACATATTCTTTAAAATTCATAGGTATATCATGTACATTAGAAGTTGAAGGAACTGTAACCGGCAATGTACTATTACTGATGGACACATTATCTGCATGTAAATGTTTATCATGACAACTATTATAAATGACATTTGGAGATAAAATTTCCACAATCTTACAACAAATGCACTTAGATTTGGTAGAACCGATGTCAGGCAGCAAAGTTACAACAGATACTTCTGAGACAGGATCAGATTGAGACATCTTGCAAAATGTAAAAGAAAAAACAACATATAAAGCAAAATTATCAATTTCCTTATATGACAGTTTCAGGAATGGGAAAAAATGCAAAAAGCATAGCCCTCTGACAGAGAAAGGCAAGAGGCAAAGAGCAATGGGGTATAAAATTAATGAAAAATTTTGGTGCCAAGTATGACGCACAACGTAACTGAAAATGTTTGGGCGCCAACAACGTCCGGAAATGACACACTCGCGTCACTTACGACGCAACCATGTGTAAAGACTCGCCGTCAACTACAACGCCGGAAATGACGAACTTACGTCAAAAAACGTACTTTTGCGGCAAAAAATCACGCCAAGAATGACGCAATAAAGTCTAGCATTTGGCGCACCCGTGGGCCTAATACTGCCCGCAATATGCAAGAAAAAAAATAGTCAATTTTGAAAAAAAGACTAAACCCCAGGTAAGAAAAATATTTCTTAAAAATGTCTATTTTCCCCAAATATGAAACTGACAGTCTGCACAAGGAAATACATGAACCTGACTCATGGCAAATATAAGTACAATACATATATTTAGAACTTTATATAAATGCATAAAGTGCCAAACCATAGCTGGGGTGTCTTAGGTAATAAAAAACATACTTACCGAAGACACACCCATCCACATAAAGCAGATAGCCAAACCAATACTGAAACAGTTATCAGTAGAGGTAATGGTATATGAGAGTATATCGTCGATCTGAAAAGGGAGGTAGGAGATGAATCTCTACGACCGATAACAGAGAACCTATGAAATAGATCCCCGTTAGGAAGACCATTGCATTCAATAGGTGATACTCCACATCCCTCTGACATTCACTGTACTCTGAGAGGAACCGGGCTTCAAAATGCTTAGAAGCGCATGTCAACGTAGAAATCTTAGCACAAACTTACTTCACCACCTCCATAGGAGGCAAAGTTTGTAAAACTGAATTGTCGGTGTGGTGAGGGGTGTATTTATAGGCATTTTGAGGTTTGGGAAACTTTGCCCCTCCTGGTCGGATTGTATATCCCCTACGTCACTAGCTCATGGACTCTTGCCAATTACATGAAAGAAATAAAAAAATGGCCTTGTCCTTAAAAGGACATGAAACACACTTTTTTTCGTTCATGATATAGAAAGAGCATGCAATTTTAAACAACTTTCTAATTTACTCCTATTATCTAATTTGTTTTATTATCTTGATATTCTTTGCTGAAAAGCATATCTAGATAGGCTCAGTAGCTGTTGATTGGTTGCAGCACTTAGAAGCCTCATGTGATTGGCTCACCCATGTGCATTGATTTTTCTTCAACTAAGGATATCTAAAATATGAAGCAAAATAAATAATAGAAGTAAATTGGATTGTCGTTTAAATTTGCATTCTCTTTCTGAATCATGAAAGAATTTTTTTGGGTTTAGTGTCCCTTTAAGGGGTTAAGCATTTCCCAATGCAATAACTGTTGAGAACATTTGCACTATGTGGATAGAGCTGGATCTTAAAATTTAAACCATGCTGCTGGTATGTAGAAAGGGCTAGAGGAACGAATCCTCATTAAGATATAATGACCATTAGCTTTGTGTTACTGTAGGTAGGGCTTATGTCACTTTATATTGCCTGGTGTGGGCTATAGCTTGTAGCAGTTAGTAAACCTGCAGTGACTATAAGCCTTGGTACAATGTATAGGCTTGAATGCACAGGACTGGGACAGATTTTAAACACAGGTACCTGCTGCTAAATGTTAAAGCGGCTTTCCGGTGGCTGCATGAAGCATGCAAGATGGCAGCAGCAGGTCTGTCTGGGCGTGATTGTTGATCCTGTTTTCAAGCGATCAGAGGCAAGCTAGATCGCGGGAGTGTGATCACCACAATCCCTAACTGTTCCCACACCGGCTGGTGTCTTTCTTTAGGTCCCAAGTTGCTGGATACTCAGTAGTTGGAGCTCTGGCCCCACAGAGTAGACTCACTGAGTGGCCTTGTCCCAGCATGGCCAAACTCCGCCCCCTGAAGGGTGTAGCATCTTATCTCCTGCCTGCAGTATACTGCCAACATGGTGCCTAGGAGATGTCCTGTAGACATTCTTTCCCAGCCCTTATTAACCTTAGACTTAATAGTCTATAAATTTTATCAACAATCTGCCTAGGTCCAAGAATAATACTGTCAATTGGGTTGAGACATATTTTTTTCCCCTTTATCTTGATTACTCTTCTATCAGGAATTGGCATGTTCCTCTTTATCCAGCATTGTATATGACTATATGGATTACCTTTGGACATTGTCTCTGATTTTGGTACTCATTTTGTATCATGTTTTTGGAGGGTCTTCTAATTACTACCTGTATTCTAATGGCTTGACTGAAATGATCAAGGCTTGAGAACTACATAGATGATGTCCAGTCTAATTAGACAGGCCTATCACCATTGGCTGAGATAGCCTATAAGAACCAATGGAAGAAATCCCTCCAATCCTACATTGTTTGCGGCAGACTGTTTCCAAACCTGCAACTTTCCAGCCATCGCTCCTGTCTCTGATCTTCCAGCAGTGGACCACTATGTTTCTTACTTGCACTGACATTAAATACATAAACTAGTTCTGAAAGTCTCTGGTCACACTAAAGAGGCAGTGGATCGGAAAAGATATTGGCTTTCCCCATGTTCCGGGTGGGTGATTAACCAGCAGAATGCAGCTTCGCTCAGTATTCTGCCACTTTTTCAGCCTGATCACAAGCTGTAGACAATTACATCTTTATAAAAGCCTAAAAGATGTAAATAAATGCACCCACTACAAGCCAATAAATGTAAAATCCTGCCCCAGTAAGAAAAATATGCTAAGGTGACTAAAGGATGGACTGGAAAGACGTTCAGAGTCTAGAAGCTAAGGGGAATGATGGTATGTGGCATGAAGAATTTTTTGAATTTGGGTTTTTGACTGGCCTCTGTAAAAAATAAATTAAAAAAAATACACTCTTCTTTGGTAAGTGCTAGTATGATGTCCATTTTATGACAAATTGCACCCTCTTCCAATCTTAAAAACGCCATGCTTCTTACTGTAAAACTCCCTCCCTCCTCTATCCAGTATAACACCCTCCTCCTTCCTTTAAATCTCCCTCCTGTAAAACTGACATCTTTCTGCTTTCTGTAAGTAAATTGGAAAGTTTTTCAAATTGTATGCGCTAACTGAATCATGATGTCTCTCTAATGACATTTAAAAAAAATGCATGGTGTATTAATTACATGATATAATTAACTAGATTACAAGTAGAGCGCTAACATTGTGCACCCGCAAAAGGTTCTCGTAGGAGACTATGAAAGCGCGTTCTTGTAAGCACAATGCGAAAAAAATTCATCCAAGAAAATATTCTAACCTCTTTAGATAATGTATTTAACGTATAGTTCTGCAAACTGTAGCCAAATAATGAAGTAAATACTGTATAGTGTGCAAGAAAAAAAAAAAAAAAAAACTTACTAGATCTCCTTCGGCCATTTTTAAATGTCCCCCTTACCCCTCCTTTCCCTACGTCATCATCTTCCATTGAATGAATTTTAGCTATCTGGCTCGTTCCTGCGATTCGCAGTTTTCATCAAGGGGGGCTTTTGAAGGTAGGGAAAAAAAAAACGCTCAGTAGCATAGCGGTTCCTATATGCGGCAGTGTGCTTTCCTTTCATCGGTTCCATAGCTCAGCGGTCCCAGAGTTTAAGCAAACTTCCGCCGCATGTAGGAACCACTATGCTACCGAGCGTTTTTTTCCTACCTGAAAAAGCCCCCTTTGACAAAAAACAGCGCATTGCGCATGCACGAATATCTACACACTATATTTACATTATTGGTCTACAGTTTGCAGAACTAATCGTTATATACATTATCTAAAGAGGTTAGAGTTAGAATATTTTTTGGGTTGACTTGCCCTTTAAATCTATACTCCAAAAAATATATGTTTCACTGCCTGTGTAAAAGACCATTAAATACAGTAGAATTGCATAATCAAGTGCCTAATTTAAAAACCCACAATGCAATAGCATACATTTTTCCTCCTTTGCCAGCCCCATGCATCATGTGACCTATATTAGCCAATCATAAACACTGATGACTTGCTCATTCTCAGTAGGAGCTGATGCCTCAGAAAGTGTGCATATACAAAGACTATGCAAAATAAAATAATGGAAGTAAATTGGAAAGACTGTGCTGTATCTGAATCATTAAAGTTAAAATTGACTATGGTGTCACTAACGCAACAAATCCTAAGAACACTGTAACGCAGCATAACCGGACTACAATTAAATTTGAGATTATTCATTGCACATTAAAAACATTATTAATGCCAGCACACAAATAAGAACTCATTAAAGGCTTGTTGTGATTCATGAAAGGGCTGTTTGCTAGTGTCTAAATAAGGCCTTTCTGATGCAATCCAAGTCCCAGTACAGCTATTATCTGAAACGCAGCAAAGGGAGAGAAGAAAATGAAAACAAAATTGCATGCTGCTCTAGCAACAAAACAGGCTATGAATTAAGTCTCCTCACTAACGCTCTTCCTGAAAAAGCAGCAGCTATAGAACAATGCTTAGATGTAGCGTGACCTATTGGTAGATTTCAGGCTTGCACACATGGCCACTAAATAAAACTGCTTATCCTTCAGTAAGTTAGAAAAGGTCCAGTGTGGTAGGGAAACCTCATCACAGTGATCTATTTGCTAACAGCAATTTTCTTTGCAGAATATGCAAATATCCCTAAAACCAGTGTCTGTTTCGCTAGAATCAGATTTATTTGGGCACACAAAGCTACACATCACATGCTGCTTTCCTTCTGTACCTTCCACACAGCTTGCTTATCAGGTACCCAAAACAACAACTCTAGATAAGCACGATCCACCTCGTCACACCACCGTCAAGTAAGGCATTTTCCCCATAAAAAGCAGGTTCCACTCCATACTTACTATGTTTCACCTGCAGATGTATGGTCTGAATTGATTGTTGGGGCAAACTTGATCTGTATTCAACCTTCAGAAAATACTTGGTTGTCCAAATTCTGTTACATTTACTGTAACTGATGTAAATTGTTATGCAATTTACACACATTTACTAATTAGCTGCATGATGCACCACATGTAAAATATTTCCATCCAGTTTTATTTGCTCACCAATTCCTTACAAAGGAAAAAAAATGATAAACCCAAATCCCCCCCCATAAAATGTTCAATAAAATCAAATAATTTTTCTATACAGCAAACCAAAGACAATAAATTAGAAGAATTTACAAGAGCAAGACGCAGGCCCATCACAGTGAGTGGAGCACAGGAAAGTAGTGGGCAAAACAGATATTAATGTCTATCTGACATAAAGCATTTAAAGAGGGAGAGGTAGGATGCAGCATTGTGCACAGACTGTTCCTGTTCACTTACAGCAGAGCTCGAAATCTCCACTTGAAAAGCAAAATTATGAGAAATAAAAAATGAAGTCGTCCAAGATGTAGTTAGATTCATTTCTTTACACTTGTACTTCTATGAACTCCACTTTAGAGAGGCTTTCTTCACGGGAACAGAGGCCCTCATGTGCACACATGCGAGGCTGTGGGCTTTCATGACAGGCATCTGGAGGTGAGGGAGGAAGGAGATGTGGGGAGTCATATTCTTCTGATGCAAGGTCAGGAACATCATCAGACTGGGCATCAGAGCTCTCCAGGTCACTGCGGATGCTCTCGGGCTGAGCCAAGGTTATATCACGTGGGGCAACCGTGTCCCTACAGGCCTCATCATCCTCTCCTTCCACAAGAGGGGCTGAGGCATGAAGTGATTCCTCTGTGCTGCTCTCACTCATCAGCTGGTACCTAGATGGTTTGGCCTCTATATGAACTTGAATCTCCAGATTATTCACCTCTCTGTGGAAAACAGATGTGACAAGGTTAGTATTTCACTATACATTAGCAAGTTAGTGTTTTATGTGAATGCCTTGCACAAAGTAATCTGTCATTTATTGAAATGCTCACTTCTAAGACACATTTCTAATATTTTATTTTATACTTAGCATATTTTTCTTTTTTTAATTGTGTATTTGCGAGTACCCATTGAAATATACACAACTTAATATGCTTAAAATATTTTACAGGAATAAAAGGTTATTTCATACCTAGGACTAAAATGTTTGACTTTAAAAGGGAACTGAGCTGTAAATTGATTTCCCCTTAAAGGGACAGTCTAGCCAAAATTCAACCTTCATGATTCAGATAGGGCATGCGATTTTAAACAGCTTTCCAATGTACTTCTATCAATTTTTTTTTGTTCTCTTTGCTGAAAGCTAAATCTAGGTAGGCTCAAATTTATTTCTAAACTGTTAAAAAACACCTCTTATCTCAGTGCATTTTGACCATTTTTTCACAGTTAGACAGTGCTAGTGTGCCTTGTAAACAAAGTGCTCACTCCCATGGAGCTATTTAAGATTTAGCACTGATTGGGTAAAATGCAAGTATAAACCCCCCCCCCAAAAAAAAACAACAAACAAACAAACAAAGACAGATAAGGGGCAGGCAGTCTGCAGAGTATTAGATACCAGGTAATCACAGATGTAAAAAGTGTATTAATATAACTGTTGGTTCTGAAAAACTGGGGAATGGGTAATAAAGGGATTATCTATCTTTTTAAACAAAAAATATTCTGGCGTAGACTGTCCCTTTAATGTATTCTCAATGATTTGTTATACTAGCTCCAGGGTATTAAACACAAAGGAAATTGCTCCTTTATATTTATTGTTTTAGATGAGTAGTATTTGCTCACTGAAACCACATGTACATTCAAATGGGCTGAGCTGGTGGGAAGAGCAGATCCCTATATTGCCCTCTATACACAAAGGCCAATGCTTAAAGGGACAGTCTACACCAGAATTTTTATTGTTTTAAAAGATAGATAATCCCTTTATTACCCATTCCCCAGTTATGCATAACCAACAGTTATATTAATACACTTTTAACCTCTGTGATTATCTTGTATCTAAGCCTCTGCAAACTGCCCCTTTATTTCAGTTCTTTTGACAGACTTGCAGTTTTGCCAATCAGTGCCTGCTCCCAGATAACTTCACGTGCTTGAGCACAGTATTATCTATATGAAACACATGAACTAACACCCTCTAGTGGTGAAAAAATGTTAAAATGCATTCTGAAAAGGAGGTGGCCTTCAAGGTCTAAGAAATTAGCATATGAACCTCCTAGGTTAAGTTTTCAACTAAGAATACCAAGAGAACAAAGCAAAATTGGTGATAATAGTAAATTGGAAAATTGTTTAAAATTAGATGCCCTATCTGAATCATGAAAGTTTATTTTGGCCTAGACTGTCCCTTTAAGTACTAAAATTTTCATTTCAAATTGTTAAATAAAACTAAAAAGGTGCAATTTCCAATACATTTAGGGGTCGATTTATCAAGCTGAGGCAGCCTCTGACGGTCTGAATTCTCCTGGAGGAATTCAGCACTGCACACGAGCGCTATTTTCTGCGCTTGTGAGCAATCCCGCCCCCTGCACGCGCACAGCCAATCACGCGTGGGCAGGAGCTGTTAATCTCCCCGGTTAGAATGACCGCTGCTTGTTAAATACGGCGTGCAGATTCTTGTGTGAAAACCTGCAGGCGTAGGGGCTCAAAGGCTGGCGAAAGCCTTTGATAAATCGACCCCTTAATGCTAAATTAATGGAATAGCAAGAACAATGATTAACATTACATGGACAATGGGACTCAGGCAAGTAGCCAATAAAAATGAATTGCCTGCCAAGCAGCTGCAAAAACACAATTTCAAATGGGCTTTGTTCTCTGCATCACAGTTACTGGGAGGTTGATTTCTGACTCGCTGGGAACATATTAAAAGGGGATAACATTTCACAGTACAGATCAGTCTGACCTAGCTTGCACCATTTCTTGATTGTATTTGTGTTTTAATCTGAGCACAATCTCACTACACACCCTTAGTTATTATGTAAAACAATGCAATAGCAGGCTGAAATATCTTACAGTTAATTATAAAATGAAATCACAATCCCCAACACGCAACTGGCAAAATGGAAATAAAAGATTCTTAAAACCAACTTAGAATTTGGGTACAATAATAATAATAATAATAATAATAATAATAAGTAGGTTATGCCACTCACCTCTCTAGTGGATTGTATGAGCTGATGATGGAGCCAGCCATAGCTCTGGTGCTGGCACTGTCACTTACAGCTCCAAGGCTTACAGAGTCTTTCTGACAGGTCTCTTTCTGTACATCTGCCTGGACCTCTAGCCTGCAACAAACACAGATGTGGCATAAGGGGCATGTGTTAGAGGGCTGATATATTCTCTCTTTGTAGCCCACACATAGTTGTACAACAAGTAGGTAAGTAGCAGATCAGGTCAACATTTGCTCTTCAGTAGAATGAACAAACTATGTTGAAGACCAAGTCAGTGAATGATAAACCATAACTTCTTGTGCACTTCCTTCTCCAGCATGATTCAGCAGTGCAGACCATCCCAGAACACTTGAGTTATACCGAGGAATCGGAGAGACGCGCAGAATAAAGCTTTACAGTACTAAGTCTAGGTACCTGCAGTATTTGGCTCTGCTTCCACTCAGCATGCCGCCAGTCAGGGTACCACCCGAGAGAGCAGCAAAGCTTGCAGTCTCACTGTAATTGCCCTGCAAAACACTCAGTCCATCTGTGGGACTTCCACTGGTACTCAGCACGCTGGTCAGACCTTCCATGCTGCTCTCGCCAATACTAGGGTTCTTCAATGCACGCCATGCATCTGCCACTGGGGAGAGAGAGAAATCTAAAATCACACAAAGGTAATCGGCTATTTTGTTCATAAAGAGATTTGGCTTTACTTGATCGCCTGCTTCTGAGACTTCAGCAATCCCACCACTACTATATGACATCACATTAACTTATTTCCCTTTTCTTTCTATAAAGACTTATACATATCTCTATCCTTCAATACCTAAAGGAAAATAGCAAAGCAATTATAAAATGCTCTAATATGCAAGAGCATATTACTGAACTATTGCTTCAATAGAACCATTTGTTTAAGCCCCACAAAAGGAGATAAACAACCAGTATGGATACAAATCAATTTTGTTTTATTTAAATCTGATTTTTGTGATTTAAATTAATAAAGTATTTGTTTTGTTTTTTACTTTAAAAATTTGATTTTTGTGATTTCATTTTTTATTTATTTTTTAAATAAATAAAATGCTTTTTGAGGGGAAAAAAAAATCTATCTAAAAATAGTTTCTATTTAAAAAAAACATTCTACAGGATATTCATCATGAAATATAGATTTTTTTTTAGTTATATAGCAACATGCTGTATATTCGTAGATAAAAAAAATGAGTAAATTAATTCCATTAATCCATTCACAATGTCATGCTCTGATACAAGGTTTCTGTAACATTTTGCGCAATTTTTCAATCTTAAATATGTTATCAAATATTATTGGTTTTGTAGTTCTCAAAACAGTGAATTTGTGTCTGCAGAAATAACATGCACCTTCTTTACGGCAAACATTTTATAAAATAAACACACAGAGTTGAGAAATAGACCTTAAAGAACCACAATCATGAATAAAAGCTTTTGGGTCTCTGATACAACATACAAGTTTCAAAATTACTTCTTATCAAATTTGCTTCATTCTCTTTGTATCCTTTGTTGTAGGAGAGAAATGCTCTACTGGGGCCTAGCTGAACACATTGGGTGAAACAGTGTAAAGCAGCTAGCTCACAGTACTGCTTTGCTTCTGAGCTTACCTATGTATGCTTTTCAACAATGATACCAAGAGAATGAAGCATTATAGATAAGAGAAGTAAATTTGAAAAAAAAAAAAATTGTTAAAAATGGTATGTTCTTTCTGAATCATGAAAGTGTAATTTTTACTTTACAATCTTTTTTTAATGCCATTGCTTCCCTGCAATCTATGTACACAGAATCAACCCATACTAAGTTTCAAGAAGCTCACCTTTAAACAGGTTTATGTTGTCACTTTTGCTGTGGCCAAATAGCAACCGATATAAATGAGGGACAGTGTACTGTGTTCTCAACAATCCATCTTACCTGCTAAAGTGTATTAAATGGTTTATAAATAGCTCCTCTATCTTTCCATTTGAAATAGCCGTTTTATTAGTTGAAATTGCCACCTATAATGAAAATGTCAGCACTGCAGTATTCTCAATAGAAAATGTATGTAAATAAGAAGCAGCATAAGTAATCACAAGGAGGTCTCTCTCCCTGCAAGTTCAGGCCATTTCATTAGGTTGTGGTTTTAATTCGGAAAAACAAACTATTTCATATATGAAAATAGACTGAAAGTAGTGATTTCCCAGATATTTTATACTCTGCAGCTGGTATAAGAAGTCACAGGTAACACATTAAAGGGACATTGAACCCAACATTTTCTTTTGTGATTCAGATAGAGCATGCAATTTTAAGCAACTTTCTAATTTACTCCTATTATCAATTTTTCTTCGTTCTCTTGTTATCTTTGTTTGAAAAAGAAGGCATATAAGCTAAAGAGCCAGCCATTTTTTGGTTCAGACCTCTGGACAGCACTTGACTATTGGTGGGTGAATTTATCCACCAAAAATGGGCCGGCATCAAAACTTACATTCTAGCTTTTCAAATAAAGATACCAGAAGAATGAAGAAATTTTTGATAAAAAGGAGTAAATTAGAAAGTTGCTTAAAATTGCATGCTCTAAGGGGGAAGGGAGAAAAAAATAAAAGAAAAAAACCCATATTCCAACAATGAGTTATTAAAAGATAGACAGACTGCTTAGTACAGCCAATTGGGTATATGATATGTAACATATACTTTATTTTTGATTGACTGTTACTGTCTTCTCTTCCTTATTATTTTCTTGTTGTTACCTTGGTCTAATAAATTTTAATATTATGTTTTCATGTGATTATGGAATTGTACTCATTGTTGGATGTAAATAAAATGATATATATATAAAAAAAATGCATGCTCTAACTGAATCACGAAAGAAAAAAAAAATGGGTTCAATGTCTCTTTAAGGGGAAACCAATTTTACAGTACACTAATGCCTCTGAACTCTGAAGGGAAATGGTATGAGCACAAATTTTAAAGTTATTGCAAAACAAAAGCATAAACCATTTATTTTGCATAGAATAAGGTTTAATTTGGAGCTTAACGTGCCTTTACAAAAAAAAGTGTCAAAGAAACCCATGAAACAAAAAATTCTGTGGTTCAAACATATTAGGAACCCCCCCCCCCCAAAAAAAAAAAAAAGCAATGTGGGGATTTTTATGGTCCATTTGCATATTCTTACCCAGAGTCCAGTGGAAACCACTGGACATTTAGGTTATCTGTCTACAGGTTATACAATGGTCTATAATCTATCAAGCATCTTTAATCTAACCAGAAACAGGATAAAATTACAAATTAAGGATATATTTATACACCGTTTGTAAAGACATAATTAAGATTGTCCCTTTAAATTGCAAAGAAAGTGCTGTAATACATAAACACTGTTTACTCTCTTTTTTTTTTAATTTAGTAAGGAATGAAAGGAACATAAGTGCTTAGATGGGGTGCAGAGATCCCCTTTACAGCCCAGAGCACCAATAAAGTCAATAAATAGACTGGCAATTTAATTTCTTGTGTCCCCTTAAAAGGGATAGGAAAGTCAAAATGAAACTTGCATGATTCCGATAGAGAGCATGGCATTTTAAGACATTTTTAAATTCGTTTCTATTTTCAAATGTAATTTGTTCTGTTGGTAACCCTTGTTGAAAAATAACACACACACACTACACTAGTGGGAGCTGCTGCTAATTGGTGCCTGCACACATTTTTGTCTTATGTGATTGGCTAACTAGATGTGTTCATCTTGCTGCCAGTAGTGCAATGATGTTCCTTCAGCAAAGGATAACAAGAGAATGAAGCAAATTTGATAATGGTAGTAAATTGGAAAGTTGTTTAAAATTGTATGTTTCATCCAAATCATGAAAAAATTGGGGGTTTTCCTGTCCCTTTAATTTGTTTTCTCATTGTTAATCCACCTTAAAAGGGACACTGAACCCAATTTTTTTTCTTTTGTGATTCAGGTAGAGCATGCATTAGCAAATGTTCTTAATTCTCTTAGTTTCTTTATTTGAAAAGCAAGAATGTAAGTTTAGATGCTGGCCCATTTTGGTGAACAACCTGGGTTGTTCTTGCTGATTGATGGATACATTCATCCACCAATAAACAAGTACTGTCCAAGGTTCTGGACTTTCTTTTTCAAATAAAGATAGCAAGAGAACGAAGAAAAATTGATTATAGGAGTAAATTAGAAAGTTGCTTAAACTTGCATGATCTATCTGAATTACAAAAGAAAAAAATTGGGTTCAGTGCCCCTTTAAGTTGTTTTGTATGTTATGTTAATTGTTATCACATTTAGTATCGATTTTGAACTATTATTGTCAAATACCCATTATTATTTACTATATATTTTTATATTATTACTGTTATTTTCTAGTTTCTCACTTTATTAGTCTCACTAATACTGATGGGAATGCTTTTTAAAGATGTAAATCGCTATTGTACAATCAAATCCTGTGCTGGGCGGGTTTTTGACTACATCATCATGCTGACTTTCCACCTCCCCTATTTAATGCCATTTTTTCGTGTCTTAACCCCTTAGTGACCACAGCACTTTTCAATTTTCTGACCAGTTGGGACCAGGGCTATTTTTACAATTCTGTGGTGTTTGTGTTTATCTGTAATTTTCCTCTTACTCATTTACTGTACCCACACATATTATATACTGTTTTTCTCGCCATTAAATGGACTTTCTAACGATACCATTATTTTAATCATCTTATAATTTACTATAACTTCTTTTTATAAAATGATGAAAAAATGGGAAAAACACTTTTTCTAACTTTGACCCCCAAAATCTGTTACACATCTACAACCACCAAGTTGTAGATGTAAGTTATAGAGCAATACGTACAAGTAGCACTTTGCTATTTCCAAACCATTTTTTCCCCCAAAATTAGAGATAGTTACATTGGAACACTGATATCTGCCAGGAATCCATGAATAACCCTTCACATATATATATTTTTTTTACTCCTTTTCATGCAACCATTTTACCACCAATCTATGCCAAAGTTTGAAGGAAAAAACAAACAAAATAGCAATTTAAGAATACATTTACTGAGAATGTTGAGGGTTACTGCCAAATAACACCCCAATATGTGTTCAGCAACATATCCCGAGTACAGTGATACCACCCATGTATAGGTTTGTTGGGTTCTCTGGGGCCTAAAAGGCCTTATTTTTAGGGAGCCGATTCCAGTTTTCCCAACTTGGAATTTTCACATCTGTCATCACGCACCCATGTCCTATTTGGGTCATTTCTGAAGCCGGCCAATATAATTTACCCCCATCAAACCATATTCCATGTACGTTCCATGCACTAATTCAACCACCAGTCTTTGTCAAACTTTTGTGTTATTTTTCACACACATTGTACTTTAGGCATGGATTCTCAGTTCCTGTTATGTGTTACTGCCAAAGAACACCCCAATATTTGTTCAGCAACATCTCCTGAGTACAGTGATACCACCTATGCATAGGTTTGTTGGGTTGTTTAGGGTTTGCAATGCCAAACTTCTGACATGCGTTTGTGATTTTTTCAAATTTCACATATCTTCTTTGACTATCTTTTGAGGGGCCTTTTTATATACCCCAATTTATTTGATCGCCATGAACATGCATATTGATGCAACGGTTTTAGCCCAAAAAATTGGAGAAAGCGTGTGGTGGTATTTTTTATTTGTACACACACACACATTGCTTTTTGGCTATGGATTTAGGAGAGCCAAAGTTGTTTACTGCAAGACCTCCTGAGTACACCTATGCTCCCATGCATAGGTTTGCCAGGATTTTAGGGAGGTTCTATTACAATTGTAATTTTAGTTAAAAGTGAGAGTATTTCTTCTGATAGGCCCCAAAAGAAAGATAGGCCTATCGCATACCCCATTTTTATTTACTGCCATGAAAGTGTATATATTTGAAATGTTGACATCTCAAGCTATTGTATATGGAGTGCTTTGATGACTTTGATGCAACCGTTTTATCCAAAAAAAATTGGAGAACGTGTATAGAGGTAATTTTTCAATTTTCACTTTTACACACACATTGCTTATTGACTATAATTTAGGAGAGCCTGTTGTCGCTTACTGCAAGAAAACACTCCAGGTTGTTTTCTGCAAGGCCTATGAGTACACTCATGCCTCCATGCATAGGTTAGACAGGGGATTTGGTAAAATACAGCACCAATTTTAGAACTCATAAAAAAAATAGGAGTAGTAAAATGTAAAAATCTGGCACAATAAAAGTAAAAAAACTAAACAAACAGTAAACATAACCAAACAAAAACCTGGCAATTAAAAAAACCCCCCACTAAACTAAAAAATGGACCATTGTATGATACCACTTGAAGCAGTCCCCAATGCAGAGTCCAGGCTGTCCAGGGCAATCAGGACAGTAATATATGGTGTCCTTTCTCTGCCCCCTCTTGGTACAGACTCTGCATTTTTTTTTTTGAGGTTTCATTCCGGGGTTTGCGTTTTTTTGTTGTTGTTTTTTTAAACAAAAAAAGCATTGTGGGTTGCCTTAAGTAAATTGCAACCTTTTTGTACCAGGCCCTTGTCTTCCGCATAATTAGGTAGGGCTGCAGCAGCTGATCTGCCAGATCAACCCCACCCATATGCCAGTTAAGCGCCTTGATGCACACTGGCTTCATTATGCTCTCAGCTCTGCCACGTAAAGAGACCTCCACAGTCCTCTCTGTGTGGATGGTGGTAAGAAGGTATACATCCTTCTTGTCTCTGTACTTAAATGGACATTATACACTCATTTTTTCTTTGCATACATGTTTTGTAGATGATCTATTTATATAGCCCAAAAAAGTTTCTTTTTTAAAATGTATAGTTTTGCTTATTTTTAAATAGCATTGCTCTGATTTTCAGACTCCTAACCAAGCCCCAAAGTTTTATTTGAATACCGTCAGCTACCTTCTCCAGCTTGCTCCTGTTTGTGTAAAGGGTCTTTTCATATGCAAAAGAAGGGGGAGGGGGGGAGTGTCTTATTTCCCACTTGCAGTGGGCTTTCCAGCTACCTTTTCAACAGAGCTAAACTAAGAGGTTCTAAGTAAGTTTTTAAACATTTTTATACTAGATTTTTATATCAGTATCTGTGTATCTTATTCTTTATAGTAGTGTATATTACATGCAATTATATGAAAATGAGTGTATACTGTCCCTTTAACTGCCAAAAGCTCCTGTGAGGTTCTTTTTAATTGTACCGCAAGCTACTGTATCAAAGCAATACAGTAGCTTGAACAAAAGGACACTTGTATAGAAATGATCTAAATACAAGTGGTACCCTTTGTTCATCAGGGGTAATATCAGGTTCCAGACAATCTTGCCAGTGGTTCCCATATGTTCTGGGCAACCTAGAAGGTCAAGGTGGCTATCCTTTCCCTCATACACCCGGAAGGCCTGAGTATACTCAGTCTCGCTCTCACAGAGCTTATACACCTTGGAAGGAATATACTGCTTGAATCCCAGCCTTCCCTTATACTTAAAGGACCAGTAAATACAGTAGATTTGCATAATCAACAAATGCAAGATAACAAGACAAAACAATAGCATTTAGTCTGAATTTCAAATGAGTAGTAGATTCTTTTCTAACACATTTCTAAGTTATTTATATTTCCACTCCCCCTGTACCATGTGATAGCAATCAGCCAATCACAAATGCATATACGTATAGTCTTCTTGCACATGCTCAGTAGGAGCTGGTGACTCAAAAAGTGTAAATATAAAAAACTGTGCACATTTTTTTTTTTAATGGAAGTAAATTGGAATTTTTTTTAAAATTACATGCTGTATCTGAATCATGAAAATTTAATAAAACCTGAGTGTCCCTTTAAAGGGACAGTCTACCATAGAATTGTTATTGTTTTAAAAGATAGATAATCCCTTTATTACCCATTCCCCAGTTTTGCACAACCAACACAGTTATATTAATATACTTTTTACCTCTGTGATTACCTTGTATCTAGGAACCTTCTTCCAGCCCCCGATCACATGACTGTAACTGTTTATTATCTATTGTCTTAAATTTAGCATTGTTTTGTGCAAAATCTTAAATAACCCACTGTGCCTGAACACAGTGTTATCTATATGGCCCATGTGTACTTTCTGTCTCTTTGTGTTGAAAAGAGATTTAAAAAGCCTGTGATAAAAGGCAGCCCTCAAAGGCTTAGAAATTAGCATATGAGCCTACCTATGTTTAGTTTCAACTAAGAATACCAAGAGAAAAAAGCAAATTTGATGATAAAAGTAAATTGGAAAGTTGATTAAAATTAAAAGTCCTATTTGAATAATGAAAGTTTAATTTATACTAGACTGTCCCTTTAATCAGGGATTCATCCACGCATATATGCCTTCCAGGTGTATAAGCCTCTGCAAACCTGGCAGCAAAGTGGGTAATAAGGGGGCGGATTTTATACAGCCTGTCAAATTGGGGGGCCACAGGCTGTTGTTGCTGAAGTGCATGAAATGTAGAATCATTTCATACCTCTTCCTCGACATACACTGGGAAAAATGGGGGTAGAGCAGATGGGGCTACTGCTCCAGTAGGAGCGAATGGAGGGTTTCTTTATTATGCCCATCAGCATAGCCAATGCCCAGATTTTTTTTTAATTTTGGGACATTGATGGGGGCCATTGCTGTTATGCCAAATAGGAGTCCGGCTTTGCAGCACGGAACTGATGGGCATATAAAATTAGTTTGGGCGACAGGGTTCTCCAATACATCATCGCCCAGAAACACCTCCTGTAAATCCTGCAACATCCATATTGATGCCAGAATTTGCTGTGAAGGGTGGGATATCTGGCTTCTGGTAATGATGCGTTACTCTTCAGCAGCAATGGCAGCAACACATCTCCTTCTGGCAGGGGGGCTAGCAACCACAGATACATCTTTATCTTGAAACTGTATCTAATGATGTTTCTGAGGATATGGCAGGGTCAAAATTGGGGTCTGAGTCAGACAGAGGCGTCTAACTCTGATGCAAGGATGGCATATGCCTGCTCAGCACTATATATTTTCTGTGACATTTATTTTATCTTTCACAGAAAAGAAAAAAAATTAACATAAAAATTAAAATTAACTAAAATGGCTCTGAAAAGAGCCGTTGAGTCTCACAAAAAAAATGACCCCTAAAAAAATGCAGACAGCAAAAAAGTGCAGTTCTGTTACTGCCAGTGATTTATAGTGATCACTGGCAAGCTAGGGGTTAATGGCTCTGAAAAGAACCTTTGGGTCTCACAACTTTTAACAAATATGTTAGATAAATCTCTCTCTCCTAAACAAAGATCTCTCTCTCTCTCCCACAAAAACGCAAGTAAGTAAGGAGAGGGAGGGAGATCCACACTGATCAGAATAGATATTTACAAATATTAACATGATCAGAGAAATGTATATTTTATTACTAAAAAATAAATTATAGAGAAAGCTCAGATTGGATTAGCCTAACCTGCCCCTATGATGAGGCAGGTTAGGGACACCCCCCAGAAGCCCCATGGTGCACTGGGCATTGCCATCTTTGAAGCCTCATGGGGGTGGGGGAGCTATATGGGGCTTATAATATATATATATATATATATATATATATATATATATATATATATATATATATATATATATATATATATATATATATATATATATATATATATATATATATAAACACATTTTAAATTAGGGGGAGATAAAAGGCGAGTTTAAAATCCTCCACTACGCACAACATATAGAAAAAATAACTCATTGTTTCCAATGCAGCAAAGGATTCTGGGTAAGATATGCAAATTAAGTACACAATGACACACCTTTTTACTTCAGTCTGCTTTTCAGCAGGTTCCCTTTACGCCAAAGTATCGCTGTTCACACAGCTTATAAACTTAGCTAGGGTTAGCGCAGTGATTCATAACATACTTAATTTGCATATCTTACACAGAATCCTTTGCTGCATTGGAAACAATGTAATTCAGAGGTTTTCTGGGCCCGTCTAGATTTGTTAATGAACTACACAATGAGTTATTTTTTCTATATTTTGTGCGTAGTGGAGGATTTTAAACTCACCTTTTATCTCCCCTTAATTTAAAATGTTGTTGTTTTCTGCCCGGAATCAACTTCACCCAGCAGTGATTCTAACCTTCTCCCAGCTGATGAGTGGCAATAACCACGAAACAGCTGTCCTGGGATGGTTATGAATCACTGCACTAACCCTAGCTAAGTTTATAAGCTGTGTGAACAGCAATACTTTGGCATAAATGGAACCTGCTGAAAAGTAGACTGAAGTAAAAAGGTGTGTCATTGTGTACTTAATTTGCATATCTTACCCAGAATCCTTTGCTGCATTGGAAACAATGTAATTCAGAGGTTTTCTGTGGGTAAACAAGCCTCTGGGCCTGTCTACATTTGTTAATGAACTACACGAGAGATATAGATATAGATATACATACACACACACACACACATATACATATATACACACACACAAAAATGTATTACATTTTTTATATTATTTTAATAGATACAGAGTGCCTCGAGCCACCAAGGCACTCCGCACACAAGCAAAGCATCGGAAGCCTGTCCGATCACTTCTGATGCTCTGCTAGACTGTTGGGCTCCACGTGCAGCAAAACCGGAAGTGATCACTCGTGGGGAGTAATAAATCCGGGGCCCGGCAGTCGGGAACAGTATTGCAGGATGCCTCGACATAGAGGTATCGCTGCAATACTGTTAGAGCTCCTGGAAGCGATCTCGATCGCTTCCAGCGCTCAGATTACCTGTAGACGTACAGGGTCGCCGGTTAAGGGGTTAAAGGGACACTGAACCCAAATGTTATCTTTCATGATTCAGATAGTTGCTTCAAATTGCATGCTCTAATGTATTCCTATTATCAATTTTTCTTCACTTTTGCTATCTTTATTTGAAAAGAATGTAAGTTTAGAAGCCGGCCCATTTTTTGGTTCACAACCTAGGTTGTACTTGCTGATTGGTGATTAAATGCTGGAATTTATTTTTGTTATTTTGCAGAGACTTCAACACGTTTAAATTAAGGTGTTATTGGGGTATTGTTTTATGAGCACTTGATGTCATTTAGGGATTTAAGGATGAAAATATGTTAGTCTTAATAAAGGTATATATTTTTATTCTTGTAGGCCTGATGAAACAGCCCTTGGGAGACTAAGAAACGAGTCCACTGCAATTTAATTGATTTTATCAACTCCTTCACCCAAAAAGACAAATATATGTCAAGCAGTACTTTGCCTATCGTACCGCACAACGTATAACTACATATACGCTGGAGCTTCAGGAAGCTCCATCAGTCTCAGCTGTTAAAGGGACACTGAACCCATTTTTATTCTTTCATGATTCAGAGCATGCATATTTAAGCAACTTTCTAATTTACTCCTATCAATTTTTCTTCATTCTCTCTTGCTATCTTTATTTAATAAGCAGGAATGTGATGCATAGGAGCCGGCCCATTTTTGCTTGAGAACCTGGGTTATGCTTGCTTATTGGTGGGTAAATGTAATCCTCCAATAAGCAAGCTATCCATGGTGCTGAATCTAAAATGAGCTGGATGCTAAGATTTACATTCCTGCTTTAAAAATAAAGATAGCAAGAGAACGAAGAAAAATTGATAATAGGAGTAAATTAGAAAGTTGCTTAAAATGTCATGCTCTATCTGAATCATGAAAGAAAAAAAAATGGGTTCAGTGTCCCTTTAAGTTACAGCTGAAGTTTCTAAGCTCCAGGCATCTGCCCGCATATGGAACAAGAGTGCGATTGGTGCTCCGGTTCCATATGAGAGCAGATGCCTGATTGTTACAGATGGGGACATGGTGTGTGTTACTGCCGGTAACTATCATTGCAGGTGCCGGCGGGAGGTGTGGGCCCTACGCTACAGAAAAAAATTAAAAGTGACAGGAAGGGAAAGGGCAGCTACACTACAGAAAAAGGGGTGTGGGCGGTCCTTAACTTGCAGGGGGGGGGGGCAGGGGAGGTGGTAGGACCACTACTAAAATAAATAAAATGTAAAAATTACATAAAAAAGGTTTTTTGTTTGTTTGTTTGTTTTTGGTACTGGCAGACAGCTGCTAGTACCTAAGATGCACTTGTTAGAGGGGGGAGGGTTAGAGAGCTGTTTGGGAGAAATCAGGGGGTATCCTACACTGGGATCAGGGGGTGGGAAGTGTCAGGTGGGAGGGTAATCTCTACACTAAAGCTAAAATTAAACCTTACAAGATTCCTAATTAACCCCTTCACTGACGGGAATAATAGAAGTGTGGTGAACAGCGGTAATTAGCAGTCTTCTAATTACCAACACCTAGCGTGGCTAGCAAACAAACCACACCATAGGCCCTCTGTTATAACAACATGTCTTTTCAGGGTGTGGTCAATCTTCCCATAAGAGGAACGACGATAAACAAACAAACCGCATCGATTGTAGAGAGCACTATCACGGTACTGACAGTTAAGGTGTTGGTGAATAAACAAGAATAGACTCAATATGACCCCCCTGTATAGAAGGCTCTATAGAACAAAATCTTCATTTTTTATTTTTTTAAAATACACACATAGTTAATTATGGATCCTTAAAAAAAAAAAAAAAAAGTTTCATCACACCTTTGTGTGTACTGCTCTTTAAAAGGGACAAGTCTAGTCAAAATTAAACTTTCATGATTCAGAAACTTTCCAATTTCCTTTCTATCATCAAATTTGCTTTGTTCTCTTGGTATGTTTTGTTGAAAGCTAAACCTAGGTAGGCTCATGTGTTAATTTCTAAGCCCTTGAAAGCCGCCTCTAATCTCTGATTGCTGAGATCAGTTTCCTGGACAACTGTGAGGTTCCAGTCAGCCTTTATAGCACCTGGATGTGCTTATTGTTTGTGAGTACCCTCTATCTGAATCTTATTGGATCTTTTGTGATTGTACTAGGCCATTGAGGAAAACTTGTTTATTTATTGCAAAATCTGCTATAGGGATCGTCTGCTACCTGGCAGTACATGACAGCCCTTATGGGCATTTTTCATGCTGCCTTTAGGTGATATGGGTTCCCTGGAGCCATGATCCTCACATGCAATAAAAGTTAATAGGTCATTTTCATGGTGAAATTTTATGGGGACAAGTGACATCTAATTTGAAAGAGGGACCATTTTATTAGATCACCCTCTTTTTCCCTTTGAAATATATTTGTAATAACCATTTAAATAAGCACTTTCATACAGATGGTACAGACACAATTTATAGTTTGTAAACCAAAAGAATATCAACAGAACTCTTCACAAAACCTTGGTCACTGTTACACTTTATACAGAAAACAGGAAGAAATTATTTATTTACATGCTTGCAAAGAAGGCTGCAGCCTAAATGAGCAAATAACCTTGCACAGTGAAAATAAATTGCAACACTTAATTACCGGCCCAACCCATTTGGTAAAGCTATAGTAATGCTTCTGGTAGATCAGATCTCAGCAGACCACACATTGTGAAACCAGGGCTTTTCCCATGCTTGCAAAACTATGTCTCAGGTATACTGTATCAATGTATTTAAAAAGAGACAGTCTAGTCAACAAATATTCAACTTTCATGATTCAGATAGGGCATGCAATTTTAAACAACTTTCCACTTTACTTTTATCAACACATTCTCTTGGTATTCTTTGTCAAAAGGTAAACCTAGGTAGGCCCATATGCTAATTTGGACATTGAAGGTATCCTCTTATCTCAGTGCATTTTTACAACTAGAGGGCATTAGTTCATGAGTGTCATACAGTATATATAACATTGTGCTCACTTCCATCGAGTTATTTATGGGTCAGCACTGACTGGCTAAAATGCATACTATAGTAACAAAATAGTAGGTACAGTAGTACTAAATGGTAAGTACCTATAGGTGCCAAATATTTTTGCAGACAACAAGCACCTGTTAGGGGGGCAATATAGCACTAAGGAGGCTCATAGAAAAATGAGTTACAAAGTCTGTAACAAAAAAAAAAAAAAAAAGTGTTTTACCCCTACAATTATATAGGAAAACATTCTCACTGAATAATACAGGAATAATTGTTTAACCATTCCTACTTTATCTTTATTGGTTTAACTATTAAACGATACATGTTTAAAAACTCTCTAGATATCAATATATAGCACAGGTGTGTGAATAATTCCTCTGAGAATCACGTATCTAGATGTGAAACATTGTAAGTGGTTTGTATAATATAAAGCAGTCGGATACAAACAATATCTTGTAGCCGGCTATTAACAGATTCAGAAATAACATAACAAGAGTACCTGTTAATATGTGGGATGTCAGATTACGAGATTAAAGCTATCTAGCTAATACTCTATCTGTAATTAGAAAGTCCTTTAACTTTAGAACAGATGTTCAGTTTAATAGATTCTGTCTGCTTAAGCCCCCTTCTATAGCGGTGGCTAGATTAACCGCTTACTGTCCATGATAATTGTTGATTGCAATAATTTTTGCCAATAGCTTGCAAATGTGTGTTATATTCCATTTAATCTGCCTGCATACATGTCTGACAGCCTTCCTCCTTCTAGACCACAGCTAAGAAACACCAACCGTCAGCAAGACTGAATATGGAGGAAAAGCAGTTGTCCGCTACATCCTTCATATTTAGTATAGACACTCTGAAGGGAGGTAGAGGGCAGTGTTCTACCCAGAACCTATATGTAATGGGGCACACCCCCCTCAGCTTATTTTACCAACCACCCCGGCTAAAACTTAAGACACTTAAGCGAAAACAAGTGAAATGCACACTCAAGTCAAAATTAAACTTTCATGATTCAGACAGAGCAGCAATTTTAAACAACTTTCCAATGTACTTCCATTAACAAAATATGCACTGTATTTTTATATTTACACTTTTTGAATCACCAGCTCCTACTGAGCATGTGCAAGAAGTTACAAAATAGCCATCAGCCTATCACAAATGCATATATGTATGTCACATGATACAGGAGGAGTGGAAATAACAGAACAAATTTGTCAGAAAAATAAAATCTACTACTCATTTGAAGTTCAGGCTAAGGGCTGTTCCAATGTCTTTAGAGTGCATTTCTTTATTATGCAAATCTACTGCATTTACTGGTCCTTTATTAAGGTTTTTCAATGTTTGTTGTACAAATGTTCTTTTAATCAAGGTATGTTAAATTATGCAATTCATTTGTGCTTTGAATAGCTTAAAGGGACACTGAACCCAATTTTCTTTCTTTTGTGACTCAGATCGAGCATGCAATTTTAAGCAACTTTCTAATTGACTCCTATTACCAAATTGTCTTCATTCTCTTGGTATCTTTATTTGAAATGCAAGAATGTAAGTTTAGATGCCGGCCCATTTTTGGTGAACAAACTGGGTTGTACTTGCTGATTGGTGGATAAATTCATCCACCAATAAACAAGTGCTTTCAATGGTTCTGAACCAAAAAAAAGCTTAGATGCCTTCTTTTTCAAATAAAGAAAGCAAGAGAATAAAGAAAAATTGATAATAGGAGTAAATTAGAAAGTTGCTTAAAATGGCATGCTCTATCTGAATCATGAAAGTTTATTTTATATATATATATATATATATATATATTTTTTTTTTTTATTATTATTATTTACACACACACATCTGAGGAACAAGATGCTTACCAATCAAATGTTATAAATAAAGGCACTAATTTAGTGTATACGTACAGTTACTACAAGCTTAAAATAAAATACTTGAACCAAAAATCATTGGAAATTTATAAAAAACCAACGATACATTTTTACACTCGCCCTGTTCTTTCATTTATTTGAAAATGAGGCTTGAGGAAGGCGATTGTTAGAAAGATTATTTCACAGCAATAAGGACATGACACCCCTTTTGTGAACAGTGATAAAAAGGTTCCTTCAGAATAACCAGAAGCCCCTAAAATGTTTTTCATTATTATGACAATCACCACCTGACAGCTAGACAGACACATGGAAACTCACATCAAATAAGCTATCCTCTTTCAAAATAAAATTCAAATAAAGGGTCTAATATCGCTGTGTCTATGTTGTGGGGAATAAATCAGCTCCAAATTTTGTACCATATCCCTATGGCTCTGTTGGGTTGATCGCTAATAGCCCCCTAGCAAGCGACACATCCGTTAAAAGACAGGCCTCTCCTCCTCTATCCAGTGGAGTCACTTGTACCTTTTAACTGCTTATTTTGGGGTGCTAGGGGTCCCTGATATAGCCGAGAGCACCCTAAAACTAACAGTATACAGGTGATTTCTTGAGCACCTACTACATAGTTGGAAGAAAAAAAAAAGAAAAAAAAAAAAGAAAAAAGGAGCAAACGTCCACAGCACCAAATTTAAGAAGAAATTCTTTGTTTTATTCTTTGCTTAGTAAAAGCATCAAGGCACACAACAACAACAAATGCAATGTTTCGGGTTATTCACCCTTAAAAGGGGCATTAAACACTTTGAGATGGTAATATAAAACGATAAATCACACACACACACATATATATAAAAAAAAAAAACTTGACAGTAAATGTTTATTTTGTCCCCTTTTCATGTAATTCCATTCTGAAATGGTTAACTTTTCAGTTCCTGTTAGAAATGGAATAGCAGAACACTGTTATATTCCACACAGCCATTGGCTGCACACTCTAGTGACCTATTTGTAACTGTCCCTAATTGGCCACAACAGAGAAGGTAACCTAAGTTACAACATGGCAGCTCCTATTGTTTTATAGACAGTAAAACTTTATACTTATTTTCTCAACATTTTAACTAATGCAACTTTAAAAAATACATCTACATGTTATTCTCATACTAATCTTTTCTTTGACTGCTTCATTTTAGCTAGCATGTATTTAGTGTTTAATGTCCCTTTAATAGTGGAGTATAAGACACCTCATTTAAATAAAATTAAAAAAAAAGGGTAATATTGTTTTTCAAATGGGGTATTGTGTGTGTGTGTGTGTGTGTGTGTTGCATGCTATCTTGTACAGTGGCTCCTTTAGAGCCAATGCCCTCCATACAGTAAGTTCATTAGGTAGGTGATTCATATAAAACAATCACCCAATAATGACACTGGTGGGAGATTTTAAAGTTAAACATATCAAACCCTGATATAATTGCTTTTATGTCAACACATTACATTATTTAGTGGTTCCATACAGTTTATGGCAAATCTAGGTATCAGAAGAAAAAAAAAAAACTTTGACAAAAATCTTTTGTGGAGTCCTGCTTATTAAAAGGGACAGTAAACCTTAAAAATAATGTTATATAATTCTGCACATAGTGCAGAATTATATAACATTATTTAAGTGCTATAGTTCTAAAAGCCTTTTTTACTTTTTAATATGTAAAAATTATGGCGCTGTCACAGGAGCGAGCTGCACTTAGTGCTATGGCGCGGTCGGGCCGGGCTGTGACTATACAGCTGGCCCGATGCGCTGACTAAATATTACAGACCCGCTCAGCAGAGAGTGGGTCTGTAAAAGCGCCATAATTTTTACATATTAAAAGGTAAAAAAGGCTTTTAGAACTATAGCACTTAAATAATGTTATATAATTCTGCACTATGTGCAGAATTATATAACATTATTTTTAAGGTTTACTGTCCCTTTAATGCCAAACAGTTGCAATCTCAGATCAATGGAAAACCACAACCTACTTCTGACATTGTTTTTTCATCCTACTCAAATTATAACTTTTTCAAATACCTCCCAAAACCAACACTCATTCTTCTCTCTAATGTAAAAACTATAAGAGCTGACAGACAAAACAAAATATATAGGATATCTCCCATTCTGTGCATTTTATATCTCCTCTTAAATATCTGCCAGCTCTAAAAATAGCAGCATCAACTTCAGAAATTAAAGTATTCAACCACCTCTGACACAAATATGTTATAAGGGTAACAAGTAAAGGGAAATATTTAGGCTCTCATACAGTCTTACAGATAGGCTGAGCATCAATCTTCTGAAGAGTTCAAACTTATACCTGTAATAGGTCCATCCTCCTCAAAGTCAATCTTCACTCCCTTGCCATTGGCTGTGCTGACTCCACAGCCACCCCCACGACACAAAGACACTGGTACCACACCATACACATATGCCAGCATAATGGGAACACCAATACCTGTGGATAAGTAAAAGATGGTGACGTGGGTGCCAAAGCACAGAGCATAACCTGTAAAAATGTTTATTTTCTTACACTTACCCACACTAACTGCTGCCACCACTGGGGATGCGATCACTGACAGGATAACCCCTCCAGTTACTGCAAGGTTTTTCTTGTGTTTGGATGTCTTCTTATTTTCAAAGCGACCATGGATCTGTGGAGAGTAGAATCTTATATGTAGTTTGTGAGGATAATATAAAATGATTCTAAATCGAAAAGGCTAGTGGATTCTATTATGGCTTCCAACTAGGTACTCAAACAAAAGGATATGAAAGTCAAAATGTAACTTTCATAATTCAGGTAGAATTTGTAACTTTAAGACACTGCACAATTTACTTTTATTATCTAACTGACTTCATATTCTCTTGGCATCATATGTTGAAAACAATACCAAGGTAGGCTCAGGGGCAGCAAAGCACTGTGAGCTAGCTGGTGTCAGCAAACTAGGCACACGTGTCTCTTGTCAATGGCTCACCAGATGCGTTCTGCTAACTCCCAGTAGTACATTGATGCTCTGGAGCTGACTAAACCTTTCAAAGGGGTTACACATACAGTAAACCATATAGCTATATGAAAGCAATAGTGCAATAATGACATTTTCGAATACAAGAGCATTTTCTTTTTCAACTTTTATGCCCCTTTAAAGAATCCATGAACTGGCAAGAACAATGGGCTTACCCAGATAAACAAGAGCATGGGTACAACTATGCTCTAATTTTGGATATGTATCAAGCCTAAGAGTTCTCTCTTTACAGCAGTTTCTATGTTTTAGTTTGTTTGGGCCTACAAGTAAAATAAACTACCCATGATAATTATTGTTACCTTCCTTCCAACATAGACAGGTATCCCTATCACCATGGCAGGAATGGCAATTCCAGCAATTAGAGAGATGCCGACTGGAGCTCCAATTAGTGTGCCTAGCTGCCAAATTATCTTCTTCTTCTTGCTCCATGGTTTCTTACCCCAGAATGTGCACCCAGATGGACTTTTGAAGAAGGGAGAAACAAGGAAGTTATAATAAAAATACTGGTAAAAGGTTCCAAAAATTGAGAAAAATTGAATTTGGAAAACTACTTTCTAAACGGGGAGTTCACACTTACCTAAGATAATGCAGGTCAGATATTTCCTTCATACACAGCCAGCAGAACTCACAGCCACACACAGCACAGGTCATATGATTACAGCTACCATCATTCATCTTTATGATATAAGCACTGCAACGAGGGCAGGACTTCATGTCATCAGCTGTGGAAGGAACAAAACACATACAAATCAATGGAAGCAGCCTATTTAAAAAGGGAGACAAAACCAAAATTTATTTCATGATTCAGATAAGTGTGTAAACTTTAAATAAATAAAAAATACTTCCTTGCGTTCCTTCTTAAAGGGACACTAAACCCACATTTTTTCTTTCATGATTTAGGTAGAGAATACAATTTTAAACAACATTCCAGTTTACTTCTATTACTTAATTTGATTCATTCTTTAGATATCCTTTGCTGAAGAAATAGCAATGCACATGGGTGAGCCAATCACACAAGGCATCTATGTGCAGCCACCAATCAGTAGCTACAGAGCCTATCTAAATATGCTTTTCAGCAAAGGATATCAAGGGAATGAAGCAAATTAGATAATAGAAGTAAATTAGAAAGTTGTTTAAAACTGCGTGCTCTTTACAAATCATGAAAGGGTTTAATATCCCTTTAAATTCCCATTACACTATTACATACTTCCTTAAATGATCAAATTTACTTAATTCTCTTGGTATCTTTTGTTAAAAAGCAGCTATTTAGACTGAGGCATGTGCACGAATCTGGAGCACTATATGGCAGTTTTGCAAGAATACTTTTAACAATGTTAAAGTGATGGTAAAGTTATGGTTAGTTTTTGTCATCACTTTTTTAAAAAAAAAAAAAAAAAAAAAAAAAAAAAAAAAAAAAAAAGGGGGAGGTTGCTACACTCACCCTATCTGTGCGGCAAATACATTGCTCACTCTACGCCTCCGGCCGCCCATGGCACAACACTTCTCTAATGAGGTGAAGTTTCCACCTCCAGCTGTGCAAGGATGTCAGCTGACACACACACAGCTTCACTGAAGAAGAGCGCTGTGCCATGGGCAGCCGGAGGCGCCGAGTTAGCGATATACTTACTGCACAGATAGGGTGAGTTTAGCAACTTTCTTTGGTTTTTTTTTTAGGACGCGATGAGAAAAAAACTAATGTTTATTTTTAGTGATGGTAAATCCTAGCTTTTTTTATAAGCTTGGATTTACCATTACTTAAGAACACTATATGGCAGTGTTTCCTGTCACATTGCGCTCCTGAAACACGCGCAATACCTACCTAGGTGTCTCTTCAGCAACAATGCTGCCATGAGAAGAAAGCAATTTTGATAATAAAAGTAAATTGGAAATATTTTTTTTAAATGTTATGCTCTGACTGATTCACAAAATATAAAAATTTGTGTTTCATATTATTTAAGTTAAAATAATTCCTCTCACGTCACAGTCTATCAACATACCTGATCCAGACTCCTGCCCATAGCTGATTCCTGAAGGGTGCTTCCTGCGCACCCCCAGTGAAGGTGCACGCTGCTGGCGAGCCATGTCACAGGTCTGGTTGGGGTGCCACACATGTTTACAGTGGTAGCAGAACTCCGTTCCACAACCTTCTCTTTCACAGGTAAGTCTGGGGCAGCTTGCACAGCCATAGGCGATCACAGCATAACTGGAAGACAGTAAATGTCAGCCAGCAACCTTTAATGTTCTGATACAGTAAAATATTAAAAGGTGTAGAAAAAGCTCTCTCAAAAAGAAATGCATTTCAGTGTCTCATACGGACTGTGCTTCTTTCACTCATCTTAACTAAATTGAAGTTACATGTTACAGTCAAGTTTCATTACCTTTGTTCCAGGAATCCAGAAAAGAAATGTACACAATCATAAAAAGGTACAGAGTTACAACCACTAAGATACTAGCACAGATCTATAGATTATATACACATATCTATGCTTGAGACAGAGATTTATGTATGGCTATGGACAAAGTATCAAACATAAAAAGACGTGAAGCTCTTTGATATTGTAATATACCATTTCTAACTGTATGTAGTAAGACAACTTGCATTACCACTCTCATTTTCTATTTTGTCCCTGTTTCTAATTTTAATCTGAAAATTGTGAGTTTTCTAATTCAGGAAACGGAAAACACTACAATTAAGAGAGTTAAATTTCAGGAAAAACATGCAAAATAAAAAAATGATCATGCACTTAATAAACAGCAATACAGTCAGCTGACACACAGGCTATGTTGCCATTGTCAAGGGGTTAAGTTATGCATCATTAAACATTTTATGAGGAAAAAAACAAACAAAGTGGGTTTACCACCCCTTTAATGATGACGTGTTTTACAGCAAAAAGAATATTTAAAGAGAACTGTTGAAAGGATATTCTTGATGTTAACTACAAATATGGCCATTCAACATCAATAAAGAATGTTTTTTAATCCCCTTGACCTCTTAATTATATATAAAAAAAATTGCTAGAGCAATACATTTGGGAAGAAATAGTCAAGTAACGTTTACTGGCATATAGTGACATTGGTTATGTAATGAGTGTGCACATTATAATGGCATTCTTTCCACTCTTTTTTTTTTTTAAGGTTACCAAAACGGTTGCTTAAAGGGACACTGAACCCAACATTTTTATTTTGTGAATTAGATAGAGCATGCGATTTTAAGCAACTTTCTAATTTACTCCCATTATCAATTTTTTTCGTTCTCTTGCTATCTTTATTTGAAAAATAAGGCATCTAAGCTTTTTGTTTGGATCAGAACTCTGGAAAGCACTTTTTTATTGGTGGATGAATTTATCTACCAATCAGCAAGAACAACCCAGGTTGCTCACCAAAAATGGGCTGGCATTTAAACTTAAATTCTTGCATTTCAAATAAAGATACCAAGAGAATGAATAACATTTGATAATAGGAGTAAATTAGAAAGTTGCTTAAAATGTCATGCTCTATCTAAATCACAAAAGAAAACATTTAAGGTTCAGTGTCCCTTTAAACTCTGAATATTCTTGCCATGTAAAAGCTTTATTACGGAGACAAGCACTACTGATACCTAATTATGTTATAGCTAAGTATACGGCCTAGCAATATCAATGTTTCATGAATGCCCAGTTCCTAATATACATATTTACTATTAAAGTGATTTAATGCAATCATAAAACACAATACGCTAATGCAATATTTCACAAATGTCTGTGTGCAACTACCCACAACAAGTTGTTTAACACAGAGTTAAAGTGCAGTTTGGAGCCATAATAAATGTATTGCTGTTCCTGAGTCTGCTGATAAGTCACCCACGAGCAGTGTTCCTCACAGAAACTTTTGCCAGATGGGTGGCATAATGAAGCAGTTGGATGGAGACTGTGTTATACTTTGAAATATAACAATTTATGTTAATTATAAAAGTTACTAAAAGCTATCCAAAGCACAAATTAATTGCATAATTCAACATAAATTGATTTAATTATAATTTGTGTAACAAACACTGAAAAAAATTCACATTGGCTAATTTTAGCCATGTGGTCAGTAAAATCAGCAGGGTGTGCCCCTTAAATAGGTCTTGGGAGAAGACTGAGGAGTGATATACCCACATAGCTGCCAACTGATGCTTGTGCATATATGCAATAATAAAATATGCTAATAATACATTACAACATTTTATTATAGCACTGTCACACTTTTCTCCCTGACAGTTACTATCACTGATTTAATACATTTAGGGATTTAATTTCTATATACAGGTTGCAAACGTTGTATCCGAAATGTATCTCATATTTGGATGAACAAATCGTGGCTTTTAATTAGCAAGCTTTATATATGTTCCAATCCTGATAGATATGCAGTGAGTGCTAAAGCCCTGTTTTTTTTTTACATTTAGATTTTTAAAATGTCCTCTCTAGGCACACAGATATATAAATACAGTTACAAACCCTGATTATGTGTCTCACCCGCAGTCAGGCGCTGGGCACCATCTGCAGTCCGGATCAGAGGCAAGACATCGTCGAAGAAGGAACTCTTCGTACTTGCGGGTGAGCGGAGGGTCCCGTAGGATAGCCCGTACATGCTGGGGGCTCAAGCGTTCGGCACACTCAGGGCAGCGTAGGTTCACTCGGCTTTCGGTGATTTCGATGCGCAGATATTGGCGGAGGCAGCGCAGGCACGAGCGGTGGCGACAGCTCAACAACTCGGGCAGCTCTTCAGGGGGCTGGCGGACTAGGCACAGTGGGCACTCCAGATACGAATCTGGGCCTCCGGGAGAAGAAGGTGGCGGAGGAACTGAGGCCACTACCGGGGGTGGAGGCGGAGGTGACGGGGGAGGAGATGGAACAGAGGGCTCTGGCACGGAGCGCGAACGGCCAGGGAACACATTTGGCAGGGACAAGAGAAGGCGACGACGCCGGGCCCCAGGGCATGGAGGTGGCTCCGCGGAGCCCTCCGTCATGGCTGGAACCCCAAAGGCACCGAACCAGGAAGTAAGCAGAGGCAGGGATTGTTTGCTGCGCTTGCGCGTATTGTACGTCAACAGGAGGCAGAACACCGGTTTGTGTGAGAACGGAGCATGCGCACACGGTACTAGATGAAATCACTGCCCTTAGAGTAAAAAATGCATGCGCTAACTAAAGTAAGTTAGGTTTCAAAACAAACCCACTTCAGTAAGGGCAGGAAGTGAGGGCGGAGAGGTTTCTAATTTCTTTCTGAGACTGCTCGAAGGGAATTACTGGAGTGACGGAGTCAAGCGATCAGACAGTTCCAAATCAGTGGTCATGATCATGATGCTATCAGACAAGTTTTTTGGGGGATAAAGAAAAAGTAGATGGCGCTATATATAACAAAATATATAAAATAATGATATATAGATAGTCTGCGAATTGTATATGTAATATGTATGTACTTGAAGTTGCTCAGGTATGGCAGCGCAGTTTACTTCAGACTCTGGGATGGAATTTCCAGGTGAAATCCTCAGTCAATCGAACCTCAATGAAGACATAGTGCCAATATAGATAGGTAAAAAACAGGTGTGTACATTTTTCAGGCTTTTATTAAAAGACAGAATCTTGTTTTGCATTGATAAGATTCCACTTTAATAAAATCACTTAGTTAAAAAGCTCACTAAAAGTAAAGAACTCAACTGGTTTCCGTGGATCAACCACCTTTCTCAAGAGTAGTTGTAATAACAAAATTTATGCTTACCTGATAAATTTATTTCCAGATATGGAGAGTCCATGACATCATCAATTACTAGTGGGAATATCACTTCTGGCCAGCAGGAGGAGGCAAAGAGCACCCAGCAAAGCTGTTAAGTGTCACTCCCCTACCCACAATCCCCAGTCATTCAACCAAAGGGAAATGGAAAAAGGAATAACACAAAGGTGCCTGAGGTTTAGTAAAAAATAACTTTCTTAAATTAAGAGTGGGGTCGTGGACTCTCCATATCTGGAGTCTCCATATCCGGAAAGAAAGAAATACATTTATCAGGTATGCATAAATTTTGTTTTCTTTCCTAAGATATGGAGAGTCCACAACGTCATCAATTAATAGTAGGAACCAATACCCAAGCTAGAGGACACAGAGGACTAGGGAGGGAGAACAAGACAGGCAGACCTAAACAGAAGGCACCACCGCTTGAAGAACCTTTCTCCCAAAAGAGACCTCAGCTGAGGCAAAAGTATCAAATTTGGAAGAAGTACGCATAGAGGACCAAGTTGCAGCCTTGCAAATCTGTTCCATAGAAGCTTCACTTTTGAAAGCCCAAGAAGAGGAGACAGCCCTCGTGGAATGAGCTGTAATTCTCTCAGGAGGCTGCTGACCAGCAGTCTCATAAACATCCAAATTATACTTCTCAACCAGAGAGAAAGAGAAGTAGCTGTAGCCTTCTGACCTTTACGCTTTCCAGAGAAACAAACACACAGGACAGGCGAAAATCTTTAGTCTCCTGTAGGAAGATAGAGCATGCACAACATCCAAGTTGTGCAACAAACATTCCTTATGAGATGAAGGATTAGGACATAGAGAAGGAACAACAATTTTCTGATAAATATTTCTGTCAGAAAACCACTTTAGGAAGAAAACCCAACTTAGTACGAAGAACCCGCCTTATCAACAAGAAAGATAAGTAAGGCAAATCACACTGCAAAGCCGAGAGTTCCGAGACTCTCCGAGCAGAGGAGATAGCAACAAGAAACAAAACCTTCCAAGATAACTCAATATCTATGGAATACAATGACTCAAATGGTTTCTGTTGTAAAACTTTAAGAACAAGGTTAAAGGGACAATGAACCCACATTTTTTCTTTTGTGATTCAGATAGAACATGCTATTTTAAGAATCTAATTTACTCCTATTATCAAATTTTCTTCATTCTCTTGGTATCTTTATTTAAAAAGTAAGAATGTAAGTTTAGATGCCGGCCCATTTTTGGTGAACAACCTGGGTTGTTCTTGCTGATTGGTGGATAAATTCACCCACCAATAAACCAGTGTTGTCCAGGGTTTTTAACAAAAAATTTCTGGCTTCTTAGCTTAGATGCCTTCCTTTTCAAGTAAAGATAGCAAAAGAACAAAGAAAAATTGATAATAAGAGTAAATTAGAAAGTTGCTTAAAATTGCATGCTCTATCTGAATAAAAAAATTGGGTTCCAAGGCTCCAAGGAGGAGCAACAGATATAAAAACAGGCATGATTCTGACCAGGGCCTGACAAAACGATAGAACATCTGGCACATCTGCCAGATGCTTGTGTAACAAAATAGATAATGCAGAAATCTGATCCTAAAGAGAACTGACTGATAATCCTTTCTCCAGACCTTCCTGGAGAAAGGAAAAAAATCCTAGAAATCCTGACCCTACTCCAAGAGTAGCCTTTGGATTCACACCAATAAAGGTATTTACGCCATACCTTATGGTACATTTTTCTAGTAACAGGCTTGTGAGCCTGGATCATAGTCTCAAAAACCGACTAAGCTTTCAATCTCCAAGCCGTCAGTTTCAGAGAAAACGAGATTTGGATGAAGGAATGGACCCTGAGTTAGAAGGTCCTTCCTCAGAGGCAACCTCCAAGGAGGAAGAGATGACATCTTTACTAGGTCTGTATACCAGATTCTGCAAGGCCATGCAGGAGCTATTAGAATTACAGACGTTCTCTCTTGTTTTATACAAGCAATGACTCGTGGAAGGAGCCAACACAGAGGAAACAGGAATGCTAGATCGAAATCCCAAGGAACCGCCAGAACATTTATCAGGGCGGCCTGCGGATGTCTTGACCTTGAACCCTACCTTGGATATTTGGTGTTCTGCCAAGACGCCATCAGATCCAACTCCGGTACCCCCCCTACTTGAGGGTTGACCTGGAGAACACCTCCAGATGAAGAGCCCACTCCCCGGGAAGAAATGTCTGTCTGTTCAGGAAATCCACTTCCCAGTTGTCCACTCCTGGAATGTGGATGGCAGACAGACTACAATTGTGAGCTTGTGTCCACTGAATAATTCCGAGCTACCTCCTTCATGGCTAAGGAACTCTGGTGGTTGATGTAAGCCACTGAGGTAATATTGTCTGACTGGAACCTGATAAACCGGGCTAAGGACAACTGAGGCCAAGCCATCAGAGCATTGTAAATCGCTCCTAACTCCAAGATGTTTATGGAGAGAGCATACTCCCGTGTTCAGTCCCAGACTGCTACCCAGCCTAGCAGGCTGGCGTCCGTGGTCACAATCACCCAGGAAGGTCTCCAGAAGCATGTGCCCTAAGACAGATTCTCCTGAGAAATCCACCATGGGAGAGAGTCTCTTGTTGACTGGTCTAGATCTATCCTCTGAGACAGATCCGAATGGTTTCCCTTACATTGTCTGAACATGAATAACTGCAGAGCTCTCAAATGGATTCAAGCAAAGGGAATGATGTCCATGGAAGAGACCACCAGACCAATTACCGCCATACATTGCGCTACTTATGGTCAAACAGTAGACTGTAGAGAGAGGCAAGAGGAGAAAATTTTGGATTTTCTGACCTCACAGAAAAATCTTCAAAGATAGGGAATCTATTATGGTTCCTAAGAAGACTACCCTTGTAGCTGGTACAAGGCCACAAACTGAAAGTGTTTGTCAAGAAAGGCGAATCTCAGAAACTTGTGATTATCCCTGTGGATGGGAACATGAAGATACACATCCTTCAAGTCTACAATTGTCATGAACTGACTCTCCTGGGCCAAAGGAAGAATGGAACAAATGGTTTCCATTTTGAATGACAGTACTTGTCGAAAAACATTAGGTCTAGAATGGGTCAAAAGATTCACTCTTTTTTTTGGGAACCACAAACAGATTTGAATAGAATCCTAGGCCCTGTTCCCTTACTGGAACTGGAACTATTACTCCCAGGAAAGAAAGGTCCTGAACGTAGTTCAAGAATGTGTCCCTTTTAATTGGTTTGCAGATAATCTTGAGAGATGGAATCTGCCCCTGGGAGGGAGAGTCTTGAATTCTATCTTGTAACTCTGGGATACTATAATGTCCACAGTCTCATATCCATGCCTGATAAAACAGAGAAAGTCTGCCCCCTACTTGATCCAATCCCAGGCTGGGGGTAACCCCTTCATTCTGACTTAGACTCAGCTGCAGGTTTCTATGATTGCTTCCCCTTGTTCCAAGACTGACTGGGTTTCCAAGAAGACTTGGACTGTTCCTGCTTGGAAGAGGGAGAGGAAGACTTTCCTTTGAAGTTATGAAAGGAACGAAAATTACTTTGACGACCTTTAGGTCTGTTCTTCTTGTCTTGTGGTATTAAAGACCCTTTTCCACCCAAAATATCAGAAATTATTTCTGCCAGACCAGGTCCAAACAAGGTCTTACCCTTGTAAGGACACGCCAGAAGTTTGGACTTAGAGGTAACATCAGCTGACCAAGATTTTAGCCACAACGCCCTGCGGGCTAGGACAGTGAAGCCAGATATCTTGGCTCCCAGTCCTTGCATGGTAACAACAGAAATAAAAGGAATTGGCTAGTTTGAGAGCCTTAATCTTGTGTTGATCTCCTCCAAAAGAGTCTCTACCAAATTTAATTCAGACAAGGCGTTGCACTAATAAGATGCCGCACTAGACACAGTGGCAATACAAACTTCAGGTTGCCATTGAAGACCTTGATGAACATACATTTTCTTTAAATAAGCCTCCAGCTTTTTGTCTAAGGGATCCTTAAAAGAGCAACTATCCTCTATATGGATCATAGTTCTCTTAGCCAGAGTAGAAATGGCCCCTTCTACTTTAGGCACCATGCACAGTGGAGTCAGCGACAGGAAACATCTTTTCAAAAAACGGGAGACGGGGAAAAAGGAATTCCTGGCTTCTCCCATCTTGTGAAATAATTCTCCCATCTTGTGAAATAATCTCCTACGGTCAGGAACAGGAAACACCTCCACAGAGGAAGGAACATCATAGTATTTATTACGTTTACTAGATTTCTTAGGGTTGACAGCGACAGGAGTATTGGAGTCGTCCAAAGTAGCCAATACCTCCTTTAACAATACACAAAGATGTTTAAGCTTAAACCTGAAGTTTACGTCTTCAGTATCAGATAAAGGAATTATACTGTCAGAATCTGAGATCTCACCCTCAGAGGCTACCAACGTATCCTCCTCATTAGACTTATGGGGTATATCAACCTGTGTAGCAGAAGGAGAAGCAGAAACCTTACTATCTGAATCTTTTAAATTTTCCTCTTGCCTTTTCCCTTTAGCATAGGAAAAAACAGATAATGCCGCAAATACCACAGAAGATACATGAGCAGCAATTTCTGCAGGCAAATAAACTTCTCCAGGAGTCTGAGAGGAACTGCAGGGCACTGTATGTGATGCCATAGAGGGTTTGGGGACATTCATTCCAACTCTAATTTAACTACTATATACATCTGAGCACTGCTCTGTGAAGCCTTGGCTCTGAGCTTCAAAGTGGCTCTGGATTATAACTGGAGTTAATGAAGCATTGTTCTAACTTTTCGTCATCTCATCTCTCTACAGGTATGCATTTCCTCCTCTGCATTTTTTCCCTGGTTGCCATTCCAAGTCCCTTTAATGTGTTTTCAATACCCTCCGTAAGCATTTCCTTCTCTGCATTTTTTGCCCTGGTTGCCATTCCAAGTCCCTTTAATGTGTTTTCAATACCCTGGTATGCATTTCCTCCTCTGCATTTTTTGCCCTGGTTGCCATTCCACGTCCCTTTAATGTGTTTTCAATACCCTGGTATGCATTTCCTCTGATGTCTGAATTTATGACTTTTCTGTATATTTGTTACCAGCCCCTTTGTACAATTTCTGTGTGCACCCCCCAGCCATTTTCTTACCCCCCCCCCCCATCTAATTTACAAGTGTGTAACTCCAGTCTACCTAACTAGTCTACTTGTAACACAGCTACCTTGAATCAAATCATTCCAACTCTAATTTCACTACTATATACAGCTGAGTACTGGCTCTGTGAAGCCTTGGCTCTGAGCTTCAAAGTGGCTCTGGATTAGTGGCAGAGTTAAGAACTGGAGATCAGAAACTGGAGGGGGAACTGCAGACCCCACTAACAGGTAATCCTTACTAACTATACACCTGCACAATGCTCTCTATGTCCTTTCTGTCTGCCATTTTCCTTAAACTCACTGCATGCCCTTATAACATTAATAATCCCCACACTATCCTTATCTCTCCCTCCCTTCTCTCATCCTCTATGCTGTCCTCTCATGAACTACTCTGTCCTCCTTAGAAATACTTCCCCCATCTAACTCTCCTGTCTCTAATCAAACACGCTCCTACAAGTCTCACTCTCTCCTTCTGTCACTCACACTCCTACTACTGCTTGCTGCTGGTGACATCTCTCCTAACCCTGGCCCTGCAGCAATCACCACACTTTTTTTACACTCTCGCTCAGTCTCATCACAATACAAACTCCAGGTCACGCAATCCTAACAATCTCATCTCCATTAACCCATGGCGCTTATCCCCTCTCTTGTGCCCTCTGGAATGCTCACTCTGTCTGTAACAAACTTACAACTGTTCACGACCTGTTTGTTTCTAAAACTTTCAATCTTCTAGCAATTACTGAAACCTGGCTATCTTCCTCTGACACTGCTTCTATTGCTGCTCTCACGCACAGCAGTCTCCATTTTAGCCACACACCTAGGCCAGAGAGACATGGTGGCGGTGTTGGAATCTTACTATACCCCTCATGCTCCTATCAGCACCTGCATCCTCATCCATCTCTCTCTCCTTCTCCTCCTTTGAAGTCCACTGCATCCAAATTTTCTCCCCCTCTCCCTCAAGGTGGCAGTTATCTATCACCCCCTGGACCAACCTCCCAATTCCTTGACAACTTTGCTGCCTGGCTTTCTCACTTTCTCTCTACAAATACACCTGCTCTAATCCTAGGGCACTTCAACATCCCCACTGATAACCCATCTGCCCCTGCTGCCTCTAAACTTCTCTCACTCACAACTCCTTTGGTCTCTCACAATCCACCCTATTCCCTACTCACCCCTGATGGACACTCTATCGATCTGGTATTCTCCTACATCTGCTCCTTTTCTGATATCACCTGTCACCCATTTCCCATCTCAGACCACCATCTGCTCACCTATAATCTCAATGTACATGCTAAACCTATTTCTCCGCCCCAGCACCTGCAGAAATCTGCACACTGTGGATCCTCTCAGAGTTTTTAACCTTATTCAAAAACGCCTCCCCCACACTTCCATAGTATCCTGACCTTTGTTACAAACCACTATAACAATACTCTCTCCTCTGCACCTGACACCCTTGCTCCTCCACAAATACGCAAAAACCCACGTCGGCTCCAGCCCTGGCAAACACGCTATCTACAAAAATGCTCCCGTGCTGCTGAATGTGCCAGGAGGAAATCCCGCTCTGAACCCGATTTCCTACACTATAAGTTCAGTCTTTATTCTTACTCCTCTGCCCTTCACTTAGCCAAGCAAAACTACTTCTCTCATATATTCTCACTCCTCAAACCCTAAACGTCTCTTCTCCATTTTCAACACTCTCCTCTATCCACCTGCACCACCCCCTTCATCTGCCTTTAGTGCTCAAGACTTGGCAGACTACTTTTTCAACAAAAACAAAATTTATGCTTACCTGATAAATTTCTTTCTTGACACGCTTAGTTCACGGATCATCTAATTACTATTGGGATATTCACTTACTGGCCAGCAGGAGGCGGCAAAGAGCACCACAGCAAAGCTGTTCAATATCACATCCCTTCTATCCAACCCCAGTAATTCGACAAAGTAAAGGAGAGAAAGGAAGCAGCAAGGTGCCTGAGCTTTATGACATAACAAAAAATATCCTGTCATCAAAAACAGGGCGGGCCATGGACTCGTGTCAAGAAAGAAATACATTTATCAGGTAAGCATAAATTTTGTTTTCTTTCTAATGACACGATGATTCTATGGATCATCTAATTACTATTGGGAATCAATACTCCAAGCTAGAGGACACAGATAAGGGAGGGACAAGACAGGGAACCTAAACAGAAGGCACCACTGCTTGAAGAACCTTTCTCCCAAAGGAAGCCTCAGCCAAGGCAAAAGTATCAAACTTATGGAATTTTGAAAAAGTATTTAGAGAGGACCAAGTTGCAGCCTTGCAAATCTGTTCTACAGAAGCTTCATTTTTGAATGCCCAGGAAGAGGAAAAAGCCCTTGTAGAATGAGCCGTAACCTTCTCAGGAGGCTGCTGTCCAGCAGTTTCATAGGCGAAGCAAATTATACTCTTCAGCCACAAAGAAAGAGAAGTAACCATAGCTTTCTGCCCCTTACGTTTCCCAGAAAAAACTACAAACAGAGTAGAAGACTGACGAAAATCCTTAGTCACCTGTAAATAGAATTTCAGAGCACAAACCACGTCTAGGTTGTGCAGAAGACGTTCCTTATGAGAAGAAGGATTAGGACATAAAGAAGGAACAACAATCTCCTGATTAATGTTCCGATATGAAACTACTTTAGGAAGAAAACCCAATTTAGAACGTAAAACAACCTTATCCAAGTGAAAGATAAGATAGGGAGACTCATGCTGTAAAGCCGAGAGATCAGAGACTCTACGAGCAGAAGAAATAGCAACAAGAAACAAAACCTTCCAAGATAACAACTTAATATCTAAGGAATGCATAGGTTCAAAAGGAGCCTACTGAAGAACCTTAAGAACAAGATTAAGACTTCAGGGAGGAGTAACAGGTTTGAACACAGGCCTGATTCTGACCAAGGCCTGACAGAACGATTGAACATCTGGTACCTCTGCCAGACGTTTATGTAACAAAATAGATAAGGCAGAAATTTGACCTTTCAAGGAGCTTGCTGATAACCCTTTCTCCAAACCCTCTTGGAGAAAAGATAAAATCCTAGGAATCCGTGCTCTACTCCAAGAGTAGCCTTTGGAATCTCACCAATACTGATATTTATGCCAAATTTTATGGTACATTTTCCTGGTAACAGGCTTGCGAGTCTGAATCATAGTCTCAATGACCTGATCTGAAAAACCACGTTTAGATAAAATTAAGCGTTCAATTTCCAAGCAGTCAGCTTCAGATAAACTAGATTTGGAGGAAGAAAGGGCCCTTGAAGTAGAAGGTCCTTTCTTAGAGGAAGTTTCCAAGGAGGGAGAGATGACATCTCCACTAGGTCTGCATACCAAATCCTGCGAGGCCACGCCGGAGCAATGAGATTTACCGACGCCCTCTCTTGCTTGATCCAAGCAATGACCCGAGGAAGGAGAGCGAACGGAGGAAATAGGTATGCAAGATTGAAATTGCAAGGAACTGCCAGAGCATCTATCAGAACCGCCTGAGGGTCCCTGGACCTCGACCCGTACCTCAGGAGCTTGGCATTCTGACGAGATGCCATGAGATCTAGATCCGGCTGTCCCCATTTGAGAATCAAGCTCTGAAAATCCGCTTCCCAATTGTCCACTCCTGGAATGTGGATCGCAGATAGACAACAGTTGTGGGTCTCTGTCTACTGAAGTAATCTTGGACACCTCTTTCATGGCCAAAGAACTCTGAGTTTCAACCCTGATGGTTGATGTAAGCCACTGAGGTTATGTTGTCTGAATGAAATCTGATAAACCGGGCAGAAGCTAACTGAGGCCAGGCCAGAAGAGCATTGAAGATTTCTCTTAGCTCTAGAATGTTTATGGGGAGAACAGATTCTTCCTAAATCCATGTCCCCTGAGCTCTTAGAAGGCCCCAGACTGCTCCCCAACCTGTCAGGGCTGACGTCCATAGTAACTATCACCCAGATAGGTCTGCGAAAGACAGGTTCCCTGGGAGAGATGATCCTGAGACAACCACCAAGGAAGAGAATATCGTGTCATCTGATCCAAATTAATTCGCGGAGACAGATCTGCGTAATCCCTGTTCCACTGACTGAGCATGCATAACTGCAGAGGTCTGAGATGGAAACGAGCAAAAGGAATAATATCCATGGCGGCTACCATGAGACCGATTACCTCCATACATTGATCCACTGATGGCTGAGGAGAGGACTGAAGAGACAGACAAGATTCGAAAATCTTGGATTTTCTGACCACCGTCAGAAATATTTTCATTAAAACGGAATATATTATGGTTCCCAAAAAGACTACCCTTGTAGGTGTAATTAAGGAACTCTTTTCCAGATTCATCTTCCAACCGTGAGAGAGCAGGAGAGGATAGAAGCATCTCCGTGTGGGGATCTGCTAGATGAAAAGACTGGGCCTGAACCAAATGTCGTCCAGATAAGGTGCCACTGCAATACCCTGTAACCGGGAGCACTGCCAACAGAGATCCCAGAAACCTTAGAAAAAAATTCTGTGAGCTGTAGCTAGTCCGAAAGGAAGAGCCACAAACTGGAAGTGTTTGTGGAGAAAAGCAAATCTCAGAAACTTGTGATGATCACTGAGGATGGGAACATGAAGATGCGCATCCTTTAAATCTACTGTTGTCATAAATTGACTCTCTTGAACTAAGGGAAGAATGGAACGAATAGTTTCCATTTTGAAGGACGGGTACCTGAGGAATTTGTTTAGACTCTTGAGATCCAAGATTGGTCTGAAGGTTCCCTCTTTCTTAGGGAACCGACAAACAGATTGGGTAAAATCCCAGACCCTGCTCCTATACTGGAACAGAACTATCACTCCCCATTTCGGATAGATCCTGAACACAACGTAAGAAACGCCTCTCTTTTTTTATCTGTCTACAGATAATCTTGGAGAGAAGAAATCTGCCCCTGGGGGGAAAGGTCTTGGAATGTTTTGTAGAGGGAGAGGAAGGTGTACCCTTGAAGTTTTGAAAGTGAACGAAAATTACTCTGACATCCCTTCTGCTTAGATTCTTATCATGAGGAAGGAAATAACCCTTCCTCCTGTAATGTCAGATATAATCTCAGCCAAAGCTGGGCCAAACAAGGTCTTACCCTTGTAAGGAATAGACAAAAGCTTAGACTTAGATGACACATCTGCAGACCAAGATTTCAGCCATAAAACTCTTCGAGCCAGAATGGCAAAACTAGAAATCTACTTGATAACTTGAAGGGAAGCATCAGAAATGGAAATAATTGGGCCAATTTAAGAGCCCTGATCCTGTTGTAGATCTCTTCAAGGGGAATGTTTGTTTGAGAAGCAATCAGACAACGCATCAAACCATTATGCCGCCGCGCTATAAACGGTAGCAATACACACCGCAGATTGCCAATTGTAAACCCTGGTGAACATACATTTTCTTAAGAAAACCCTCCAGTTTCTTATCCATAGGGTCCCTTAGAAAGAACAGCTATCCGTCTATGGGAATATTAGTTCTCTTAGCTAAAGTGGAAATTGCCCCTTCCACCTTGGAGGGAACCATTTGCCAAGACTCCTTGATAGAATCATCAATGGGAAACAACTTCTTAAAAATAGGAGAAGGAGAAAAGGAATACCCGTCTTCTCCCATTCCTTAACAATAATTTCTGAAGCCTGAACTGGTACGGGAAAACATTCCAGCATGGAAGGTACATCATAATACTTTTTAGGGTTGACAATGACAGTAGAGTCAGAGGTTGTCCAGAGTAGCCAAAACCTCATTGAGTAGTAAACAGAGGTGTTCCAGCTTAAACCTGAAGGATACAACTTCAGCATCAAGGAAGGAATTACACTGTCAGAATCTGAGATTTCACTCTCAGGATGCTACCCGGAAAAATCCTCCTCATCAAATTTATGAGAGGAAACATTCGTAATAGGCCTACGACCGAGTCAGATACCTTACGCACTGATTCTTTAGACTTCCTCTTGCGCTTTCCCTGTAGCATGGGAAAAGCAGACGAACGCATCAGAAACTGCAGAAGACAAGAGGGGAAGCAATGTCTTGCAAGGAGACCCCAGCCGAGCTTGAGAGGAAGCGCAGAGAACTGAATTAATGGATACTAAAATTTTGGGGACACCTAAAGAGAAAAATGCGGCATATCTTGCACATTGTCAGAAGACTCCTGGACAGCATCCGTCTTAGACAACATAAGGGCTCAAAAAATCTATCCTTAAGATTTAATGTTCTCTCAACACATGAGGAAAAAAAGGTATCTGGTGGTTCAAGTATTAGCATTCAAGACATAAATCTGTAACAGAGTCTTGGTCCATTTTACAGAATAAATAATAAATAATTAAATTAATTAAATTAATGAACATTTAAATAAAGAAAAAAATGTTACTGTTAAATTTTAAAACGAAACTGCTTTATTTTTGATGCAATGCAAAAACGAAACTGCTTATTTTTTTAACAAATACAAAAACGAAACGCTTTATTTTACAAGATATTGCGTAATAAAAACACTCTTAATAACACCATCAAACAGGCCTCTACACCTCAGCAATAGCTTTGCTGAGGTGCCTATTTTAAGAAGAAACTGCTTTATTTTTTTAAAACCTGAATCCAAACTGGAGCGTTTCAGTAATGACAGGCTAACAAATGACAGTTAAACTTGAAAAACAATAAGATGCAGATACCTCTCCTCCATACACAGGAAGTGAGAGAAAAACAAATGCGCAATAGATAATTTTTTACCTCACACAAAGCCCATCCCATCGTGGGCGTGTCAAAAATAACGTCTCAGCAGACATCGTAAGGCAAAAACGTTAATAAAACCACCAAAATGAGCCAAGTTCTCCTCAAGTCCCCCAGTGCCTGCAATACTAGCCAATACATAATCCCCTTACAACACTAGGAGTAATGTATTAAATATCCCTGTAGGGGAAATAGTAAAGTGCCATGTCTTTTTCCTTAAAGGCTGCTTTAGAAAATAAATTATCACTTAATCTCTATAAATCTGCCTGGCAGCAGAGGGCAGCTCACTAGGTTTGGAGAGGTCCTTTCTCTCACATTGACCTTTGAAAATAATAATAAGGGCAGCAACTTTTATTTGAATACGAGTGGAGGCGCAGTGAGAATTATTCCCACAAGTTCCCTTTGCTTAAAAGCCACCAATGCTCTAATGAAGAGACTGAAATGGACTACGGCTACAACCCTGGAGTAAAAATAGCACATACTAGTACTGCAAATAAAATAATAAACACTTGATTGAAGAATCTTTTCAGACACCTAACTTTACCACTTCCTTACACTAACGTAGGTGAAGAGGAATGACTGGGGTTGGATAGAAGGAGGTGATATTGAACAGATTTGCTGTGGGTGCTCTTTGCCGGCCTCCTGCGGGCCAGGAGGTGAATATCCCAATAGTAATTAGATGATCCGTGCACTCATTGTGTCATTAGAATGAAACACTTACCATCCCAAAGTAACATCCCACCACAAGACTGCAACCTTCCATCTCCGCCCCCGGTCACCCCTCCACCACATTTCAGGTACCTTCCCCCTAACCACTGAGAAGGAAGTGAGTTTCCCTAATGTCTTCCTCACACCTCACTACCTGCCCACTTGACCCTATCCCTTCACATCTAATACCTTCTAACATCTAATACCTTCTTTACCCTCACCCCAGCTCTTACTCACATATTCAACCGCTCCCTTACTACTGGTTCATTTCCATCATCCTTCAAACATGCAAAGGTCACCCCCATCCTCAAAAAACCCTCCCTCTTCTCCAATTCTCCTGCAAACTACCACCCCATATCACTGCTTCCGCTAGCTTCAAAAGTCCTGGAAAAAATAGTTTTTCGATCGCCTAACCCACTTCCTATCCTCCAACTCATTGCTTGACCCCCTGCTATCTGGCATCCGTCCCCAACACTCAACTAAGACTAACAATCTTTTTTCTGCTAAAAACAATGGCCACTATTCTATGCTTATCTTACTTGACCTGTCTGCTGCCTTTGATACTGTTGACCATTCCCTCCTCCTACAGACTCTAAGCTCCCTTGGGCTCTGTGATATTGCCCTCTCATGGATCCACTCTTATCTCTCTAATAGGTCCTTTTCTGTCTCATTTGCTGGCAACTCCTCCTCTTCATTGCCTTTGTCTGTTGGAGTACCTCAAGGCTCTGTTCTAGGCCCTCTACTCTTCTCTATTTATACTTCCTCACTGGGTATACTTATCAGTAGCCATGGCTTCAACTATCACCTCTATGCTGATGATACTCAGATCTACCTATCCACCCCTGCACTCTCTCCTGTCCTTTCCCACATAAGCAACTGCTTATCTGGCATTTCTTCCTGGATGGCTTCTCACCACCTAAAAATCAACTTGTGCAAGACTGAGATTTTCCTAATCCCCCCCATCTAATTCTACTCCAGTTTCTAACTTTACTATTACTGTTTTTTTTTAATTTTTATTGAGGTTATAATAACAAAACAGGAAAACAGAAAGCCAAAGCAATAGCATATCAACATAATTCTTCACTTAAAGAGCAGTATACGTATAGCGTCTGTTCTACTACATTACACATTTCTTTGTTAACCTCATTTTATCAAAGTATATCAATAGAGTTTCATGAACATGGCAGTCACAATCAGTTTTACCAAAAATCAACATCACTACAGGTGATAATAATAAAGAAAAGAAAGAACAAGGATGAAAGTGTACAGCATTGGTAATACAATCTATGCTGAAACTAAACAGACCAGTTTCTAGACTCTAGACCAGTATGTCCATTAGTTTTGGGATGTATAACTGGCCCTGAAGGTCCGTATGAGAGGGGGGGCCGGCCAGGGGAATACAACGAAACAGAAAAAAATAAATAAATAAATAAATAAAAGGGAGAAAAGATTGAGAAGAAATTTCCTGCGAGTCTATGTGGTAATTCTGTACCAATTAATAAACTCTAACCACTTGTTAGCAAATCTTCCCTGGTGACTAGGGCCATTGTCCACATTATCCATCTGTTCTATGATATATTGTGAGTGTAATAAATATGATAGGTTATTAATCGTGGGTGCTTGTTTATCCTTCCAATTTTTCAGAATTAAATATCTAGCCGCCAGAATTGCGGTGTTAACAAAGGAGACATTTTGTATGTGATCAGAGGCTTCAGTCAGTAAAAGTATTTGCTCCAAGTGGAGTACTATTTGTGATCTTAGTATCTTATTCAGCCAAAATTGCACACGGCACCAAAATTGTAAAACTTTCGGACAGCTCCAAAACATGTGGACCAGGTCGGCCCTATCAGAACAGCATCGTGGGCATAGGTTTAATAGATTGCCAAACCAACTATTCAGACTTGCTGGCGGCGTGTATACACGGTTCAGTATTTTAAAGTGTGATTCCCGCCATGACGCAGAGAGGGTTGCCCGTTTGGCCGCAATTATACTTGATTTCAACTTAAAGCTGTCCACAACTAGATTAGCATTGGACCACTTAGCGCCTATGTCTTCGAGGTTTCGTTCCCCCATTGGTGTTAGCACCATTCTATACCAATAACTACTCGAGTGTTTTCCTAGTTTATATAACGACAAGCCCATTCTGATGGCAGCATTGGTCCATATTCTAGTGTGGTTTTGAATGGAGGCATTATACCAATGTCGAAGTTGTAAATATGCATAAAAGTCTGCGTTATTGAGTTGATAACGGTTTTTAAGAACTGAAAAGGGAAATATGGAAGTACTCTCAGGATCTCGTAACTGAATTAGATGGGATAGACCCTGTGCCGTCCATCTATTAAACAATTTATTATTTAGACCTGGAGTAAAGCATGGGTTCATCGTAATGGGAACAGCCTCAGAGATAAGAGGATTATCGTCCATACTGGACCGAATAAATGGCCAGGCTGTGATAACATTTATCAGTGTATACTTCTTCTTGAACTTACTTGGTATACTTTTACGGGGGGTGTGTAATAAAGCACAAAGCGAAAAGGGGTGGATAGTTTTTGTTCCAGATCGAAGGATGCCACATGTGAACCACCGGTCAGCCAATCCATGGCTACTTTAGCCAGACAGATTTTATTGTAAATTGAAAATATCGGTAGAGCTAATCCACCGAATCGTTTAAGTTGAGCCAGCTTAAGTAGCGAAATACGTTTCCGACCGTTACCCCAGATAAAAGTCCTAATATAACTGTCCAATAATTTCAAATCTGAATTTGATAGCATATTAGGAATATTCTGCATAATGTACAACACTTTTGGTAGAATAGTCATCTTTATCAAGTTAATTTTAGCAGTGAGTGATAGTGGTATATGTGCCCATTTCCTGAAGTCGGCTTCTATCTTAGTTAATAAAGGGGTATAGTTAAGGGTGTACCATTCCGCAGGATTTCTGCTGATATTAATGCCTAAATAGGTAATGTATTGTTCTGCCACATTAAACGGGGGTACGTAGTCTAAATGAGCTACTGGGTTTAACCAGAGCAAATCAGATTTGGAAACGTTAATTTTGTAGCCCGAAAATGACCCAAACTTGCCAATAATCTCTAAAATTCCAGGAATCTCCGATTGTGGATTATTAAGAAAGAGCAGCAGGTCATCAGCATAAAGTAGTAATTTAAAATAGATATCTCCTAAACGAATCCCGTTAAGATGATTTTTTAGCCTGACCGCAAGGGGTTCGATTGCCAAGTTAAACAACAAGGGTGAAATCGGGCATCCTTGATGGGTACCGGTCCGAATCGGGAAATGGTCTGATGGTGAACCATTCACCAATAATACGGATGACGCATTCGCATATAAGGCCCGAATACAATTAGAGAACTGCCCGCTGAATCCAAATTGATTCATGACATGGAATAAGTGATCCCATGTGATAGAGTCGAAAGCCTTTTGGGAGTCAAGCGATAAAATAGCGGGATCTGCCTGTCCATCTGAACATGTTGTATGGAAAAAATCTATAAGTAAAAAGATTTTACGAATACTAGCCTCAGCATTTCGATGTGTCATAAAGCCGACCTGGTCACCATGGATCAGTGGTCCCATAATTGAATTAAGTCTGTGTGCCAAGATAGAAGTAAATATCTTGTAATCTGAGTTTAGCAATGAAATGGGTCGATATGAATCAACTAACTCAGGATCTTTGCCCTTTTTTGGAATCAAAATAATTTTAGATTCTGCAAAGTATTTTGATGGTGTTTTACCCGTACATAGATAATCATTAAAGATATTTACCAAATATATGTTCAACTCATCTCTGAGAATTTTGTATAGTTCAGCCGGGAGTAAGTCTGGGCCAGCTGCTTTACCCACCCTCAATTTGTCGATAGCTTGACTTACTTCCGCGCTAGTAATAGGTTGATTAAGACTTTCAGCCTCTTGTACAGACAACACCGGGAGCCGAATTGATTCCCAGAACCTCTCTTTGTTAAACACATCAATCTGTGGTGTGGCGTAAAGTTTTCTGAAGAAATCATAGAAACCTGCTTTTATGTCAGCAGGATCCGTTGTTCTTGTCCCGTCTATCTTTATAGCATGGATGATTTTATGAGCCTGGTAGCTATTCACGCAGTTTGCTAATAGTTTGCCCACCTTATTGCCAAATCTATAAAATTTGGCTCTGGAACGAAGTTCCTGAGCAGTGGCCTTCTGTAGTGAAATATTTTCCCATTCTTGTTTAGCTTTAAGGTAGGTTTGCCAGTTCTTATCATTAGGAATTGATATGTACCTATTATAGGAATTTCTCAAGTAGTTAGATAGCTCAGTTTCCTTAAGACGTCGTTTATTTCTAAGTTTACAAGTATACTGTTTCACTTCTCCTCTGATCACCGCCTTGGCGGCTTCCCAGAAGATTTCTGAGTTATGGGTGGACTGTTTGTTTTGCAGCGCATATTCGAGCCAGCTATTGCGAATGTGACTTATAAATCCGGCATTGTTAGTTAGATAGCGTGGAAAAGTATATCCTCTAACAGGGTCAAAGGTGGGGCCACCTAATCCAATTACAAGGGATATGGGAGCGTGGTCAGAGATAGTAAAATCTCCAATCTCAACTTTATTAGTATTCCTCAATATTCTATCTGAACCCAGAAAAAAATATATACGCGAGTATGACTTGTACTGTTTGGATTCACATGTGAATGCGCGGGTGCTAGGAAACCGATGCCTCCAAATATCCTTTATTTTAAGTGCACTGCAAAAGGTTTTGAGAACTCTTGTTGCCTTGTGCGAGATTCTGGGAGGTGCAAGCTGATTAGGTTGTAATCTATCTATATTATTAAAGACTAAATTGAAGTCACCTACCACTAACAAGTTAGTGTCTACATAATTAAATAATCTGACTTTCAGATTAACCCAAAATGATTCATCCATGTGATTTGGGCCATACACATTACAAATAGTGTAGATGGATGATCCCAGTTTTAATTTCAGAATAATATAGCGCTCATTTGAATCCGTTTCTTGAGCCATGATTTGATATTCAAGATTTTTCCGAAATAGAATTGCCACCCCTCGCTTACGAGATGCGCAGGGGGTAAAAATAACTTCCTGTACCCAATTCACTCGCAATTTCCTATGCTCTTGCTCAGACAGATGTGTCTCTTGTAAAAGAGCTATGTCTGCTTTAGATTTATTGAGTTGGGCTAATATTCTTTTACGTTTGATCGGGCTAGTGATACCCCCAATATTCCATGAGATAACCTTTAAATTCGACATTTACTATTATTAATTGGTGTTATTGTAAGAAAAAAAAGAGAGGAGAAAAAAAAAAAGGAGAAAAATAGACCCCCCTCGGCCACCCACTCCCCTTTCGAGCTTCCCAGCACCGTAGGCGCTGAGTCGCCTCTGTAATTCATAGATCCTAATACATAAATCTTTAAAAACCAAATGAGCAGCTTAAGCATCAGTCTATATAGAACACAGAGATCTGATTCGAACCTGATAATAAGAGAAAGAAGAAATAAGAACATAAACAAGAAAAAAAGAAGAGAACGGTAGTTGTATAATACACTAAACTCCTTATCCTCCTGAGCTAGTGCCTCTCTTTGTATTTGTCTACAAATGACTTAGCATCTTGGGGTGTGTTTAGTGTAATTAACTCATTATCTAAAAACAGCTTAATCTTAGCAGGGTAGATTAGTCTAGCGGGGAGATCAAAATTTATGAGCTCAGTACAGAATGGTGCCATTGCCTTGCGCTTATTAGCGGTCTGAACTGAGTAATCCTGAAACAGTAAGATTCTATGCTGATCTATTTCCAGGTTTTGTATCTTTCTGTAAGCCCTTAGAATGTTAAATTTGTCCTGGAAATTTAGGTTTTTTACCATGACTGGCCTCTTCTGAATAGAATTTTCTGATAACTGCCTGATAGCACCTATCCTGTGAGCCCTCTCTACAACAATACCCTGATTTTGTTGGTTAATGCCCAAAAGTTGTGGAAGCGTAGTAGCAGCAAAATGATTTAGATCTTTATATTCAATGCTTTCTGGAAGACCAATAATTTTTAAATTATTTCTACGCGATCTGTCTTCTAGATCTTCAATTTTTTCGTTAAGCTCATTAATTCTTGTGTAGTTCTGTTGACAAAGTTGATCAGATTTAAACGCAGAGTCCTCTATGTCTGAGATTCTAGCCTCGGCTTCTGACAGCCGTGCAGTAAAATTTTTCATTTCTGAGGACAAGTTGGAAATCTCCGTTTTAATGAGATCAAATTGTGGTAGAAGTAGGTGTGCGACTTGTTTTGATATTTCTTCAATATCAGCTTTATTTATGTTTATATTACTTATCTCAGGCCTGGGATCAGAGTTGGGATCCAAACTATTCCTGGGCCTCCGATCCTTCATCTTAGCTGGCATTACGTGCGATTTGGGTGAGAGAAATTTATCCATATAATGAGATCACCTACATGCAAAAAACGTGAAGTGAGAGAAAAAAAAAAAAAAACAACCACCCCAAGTGAAGAAGAGGGAAGGGGTGCGTGCACCGTATATGAATACTGATTACAATTATTCTGGTGAGTGAAAAGTATGTGAGAGATAAGAAAAGTTAATTAAGGGGAAAAGATCCCACGTGAAAGTGCGAGTGCCGTCCAATAGTCTATCCGATATTGTGATAAGAAAATACGAAAACCACACCGCGGTGTTTGTCAATGAGTAGCTTAAGCAAAAGTGAAGAACCGAAGGTCCACCTAGATGCAAAAAAAAAATAGAAAAAAAATTTTTTGGCCCACTCTTTAATACCTAAACCTACTGCTACAATGACAATAAGCCAATCTACCCTCTGTGGGTCATGAGTTTTAGAGTTTGACAAGCCGCTTGTCTATCAGGTTTAGTTCTTTGCCACACTACAGCTCATGGCGCAAAAGAAGCACGTTTGGACCTAGATGAGTAATTTACATTGGTATTATAGTCAGATTACACATTGAATAATACTAGTACCAAATTTAACTCGTAGGACTTTCTAGAAAATAAACCATAGTTGGGAAGATGTTGTTAGTAGCTATCAGTTACTAGGATAGCGCCCCTCAGACAGGATAATATCACTGTTCTGTGCTGTACAATCCCCTAATTAACTTTTATAAGATATAGATTCTGTTACAATTGTGTATATAAAGCAGATATATCCAATGAACACTTTTCTGCAGTGCACATATCAGTAACAGGCACTCTTAAGGCAGTTATAACCCCTCTTGCCCCAGTAACACTGGTTTACCCAGTTTAGGCAGTATTTACACTCAGAAACAATATTTTATGTGGGAGTCAGTGTTTTTTAACCACAGTAGATCAAGTTGTTATCAATACACATATAAAAAACTGACTACCTAAAATAAGTCTGGGTTAACTCTTAACAAATTATTATAACACAGAATCTATATATAGCATCTCCTCAGTTAGCACTCAGATATTCAGATCCAGGGCGCTGCTGTTAACACCTATACAAACATATGCATGGAGTATGATAGTTACAATGTGATATCGTGAAGTGCTCTATGCTGCAGACTCTCAATCCGTTTTTGAGCAGCTTAGACAAAATGAATTTATATGTGTTTCATCAACAATTATTTTACTAGCAGGCTCCCCTTGTGATGTCATATAACATGCTTGTGTACATTAAGGGGAGAGACCAAAGACGATGTGTAGGAAATTAACCATGTTCCAAGACTGACCACCTCCGATTACCAGCAGTATAAATATCAGTCAAATATTCCAATTGATGCTGAAAATTAACAGACAGATCCCAAACAAGGGGGGGGGCTATACCCGTTTATAACAGTCTCACCATCCAGCCAGTCCCAAGCATTTGATACCTTTTAAATACTTAGCATGGAAATTAGTGATAACATTAGTAGTAGTAATGGCAGGGATAGTAGAGCTAAATAGCCCTTGACTGTTCCATCTAATGCCGATATGTGATAGAAAAAATTGAGGTCATAGGTAATCAAGTCTTGATCAAGGCAATCACACAGTCTCTTGCTCCCTCAGCCTTTTATTAGTTTCCAGATAGTGATAATATCAAGTCAAATATGCTCATTAGCTCCGTGTACAAATACCAACATAGCAAGCCAGGCAGTTAAATACTGTGATGAAAAAGTGGGGTTTTATAACGCACCACCCTTTAAACCTTGGGATTGCTACCCAGCCTTCTCTCCTCCTCCTCTTACCTTCACCCGGTAGCCTACCAGGACTTATGCGCGCACAGTAGCGGTTCCAACCGACCGTGTTCAGAACTTGCCAGGGAGGGATGTGTCATCACATCACAGGCGCATCACGGGCCACTCCAACCAGGTGGAGCCGATGACCTCCGGCAGGGCGGGCGGCGGTAATGACCACCGCGCACAGAATGGGACTTCACGCCTCTCACACGGGGAAAAGCCGTCACGAACTGGATACTCTGTCCTGCCCCCAGATGATATCGGGCAGTGCGGCTTGCGACCTCTCCTGAATTATGGGCTGATTTCAATGTGACCGCAGCTAACCGGTCTCTTGCTGGAGGAAGGCTTCTGAAGACGCCTGTGGTCCAGTAACCACTCTCAGGGATCCGGGCTGTGGCGAGTGTTCACAGCCTATGGAAATTTAGGCGTTTGCACGATTGCAAGTGCAATGGCGTTGGTGCAGCGTGAGCCTCTCGCACTCACGATACTCCTCCCACCGGAAGCCTCCGCGTCGTTCTGTCATTGGATCTAACTCTCTCCTGTCCTTTCCCACATAAGCAACTGCTTATCTGGCATTTCTTCCTGGATGGCTTCTCACCACCTAAAAATCAACTTGTGCAAGACTGAGATTTTCCTAATCCCCCCCATCTAATTCTACTCCAGTTTCTAACTTTACTATTACTGTTGGTGACACCACTATCTCCCCATCACCCCAAGTCCGCTGCCTAGGAGTTACACTTGACTCCAATCTGTCCTTCATACCCCAGATCCAATCACTTTTTTCATCCTGTCGTGACCACCTACGCAATATCTCCAAAATTCGTCCTTTTCTGATTGCTGAAACTACTAAACAGCTAATTCATTCTCTATTAATTTCCTGGTTTGACTACTGTAATAACCTACTAACTGGCCTTCCTCTCTTCCGCCTCTCCCCCCTTCAATCCATCCTGAATGCCTCTGCTAGGCTAATCCACCTCTCCCGACGCACTGTATCCGCTGCACCTCTCTGTGAGTCCCTTCACTGGCTCCCCATTTGCAGCAGAATTAAATTCAAAAATTCTCATTCTGACCTACAAAGCCTTACCAATGCAGCACCCCTACTTGTCCTCACTCATCAACAAATATATTCCAGCCCATCCCCTAAGATCCAACAACAATCTACGCCTTGCCTCTTCTACCATCACCTCCTCCCATGCTAGACTATAAGACTTCTCTCGTGCGGCACCAACCCTCTGGAATGCACTTCCTCAAGCTGTCAGACTTTCCCCCAACCTCTCCTCCTTTAAACGCTCCCTAAAGACCTTCTTGTTCAGGGAAGCCTATCACCAAATCAGTAACTAATGAATTCCACTTGCCTAATAGTTGCCCTCATCTAACTCCACACTAACATCATTCCCACCTTTGCAGTCCCCACCTCCTGTTTCTCACCCTCCTACCCATTTAGATTGTAAGTTCCCACGGGAACAGGGCTCCTAATTCCCCCTGTATTTGTTTGTTAAATTTTGTCTGGTGTCTCATATTGTATTGTCCTATTATCTTTGTTACCCACGGACTTGCTGCGGAATCTGTTGGCGCTTTATAAATAAAGAATAATAATAATCTAAGGAGAAGGCTGTGGCATTGCCTGAACAGCCTCATCCTGAGAGACATTAGCCTCAGTGAGCAAAATTTATTTTTACACTCTATAGCTAAACAAGAAGCACAAAATTGCATTCACAAGGAAGGGAATCTTGATCCATCCCCATATTGTCAATAAAAATAAGATGTAAGTCCTGAAAAAACAGAAGAGGGGGCGCCACATCGGACAATATCGTCTGGACAGGATACAATTAAAACAAACAGATGGCAACTCACATAGAGAGCGGTACGAAAAGTGCCATCAACAGCAGGCCGGGACCTCTTAGTCGCCTGGCAGACTCACTATCGATCTCCGAAACCCGGTCACGTGGGAGGGTCTCGCCAATCCGGGAGCTTCAGGCCACCAACGCCTTTGTCCGTCTGACCCAATCGGCAGGATCAAGGAAGGAGGTGTGTAGGAAGGCTAGGCTACCTCTCTCGTATGTGCAATGTTACACAACAGGCTCCACACCAGCCAAAAAGAAATATTGCGCAGAGCAAAGGAGGATAAGATAAAACGAGTTTAATTAAATCCAGTTAAAACACAGCAACGCGTTTCCCAGCCAACATATACATATAGCTAAAAAGATAAATATATAGAAAATTGAACACTTGAATATCCTGCATAAATAGAGCAATAAATATTCGCTTGTAAACATCATAATACAGCTATATTGCACAACACCCTATACATATATATAAGATTAGAGCGACATAAGGCTAGGTAAATACTGTAACATACTAACTCCTACTCGATAAGAAATAAAGACTAATAGTACAATCGGTTGAATGTTGTCTTATTTCTATATTAACAAATATAAGAACTCATCCTTTCATCAACAGGGAGTATGTAACCAACAATGAATTACTATTCATATTATATAATGAAACACCAGCATCAAGGACACATATATATAAGATGTGGCAAACCTAGCCACTTCTGGACTATAATGTAAGAAAGGTTGTCTATAGGCTGTATTGTGTGCTATGTAGATGTGACAGACCCTTCTGGCAGTACTGAAGGAGTTAAATGTGTTTAGCTTTAAGAAGACTATTCTTGAACGACAAGGTTACTAGTCTCAGCTATTGTGTACTTTCATTAAAGCTAGTGATTACCATTCCATTGTTCAATCACATCTAGAGAGACAACGCCTTAGTGATAAGAAGAGCCAAGTGTGTGTCCTGTGGTTAAGTTGTTATCAGCTTGAGCAAGGTATTCTATTGTATCATGTCAAAAGGCGTGTTCCATCCATCTAATCTACAACATTCTTTTCAACCCCCCATCTGGGAGGTCAGACCTGCATAAATACTAGGCATAGCCTTTTTAATAAAGTTCATTCTGTTTTAAACCTGAAAACTGGCTGGGTCGTGAGTTATTGACTCCCAAACTGTGTTTCGTCCGGTTATTGGGAGTATTTTAATATTGCTCTCCGCTACAATTGGTGGCAAGCGTTGGGATCAGACCTTACAGCCGAAAAGCGCAATTCGTGCAATTGTAACTGCCGAATAAGAAAAAGGAATGGCAAGCAGAATACAGTGAAAGAACCGACTACCGAAGTGAATGGAGACGGATTATTCTAAGCTAAAGAGACAAACGTTAAAGGAACTGCTAGAAGCCAGGGGAAAGATAGCCAGCAGCAAACCCAAGGCTATATTAATTGCAGAGCTGATGGAGGGAGACAGAGCTCGCAGCGCTACGCCTCCAGCAGCCATGGAGGAGACCCTATACCAGAGGGAAATGAGGACCAGGCTGGAATTTTTACCCCAACCTGTACCACGGGACATGCTATCCGTGGTAATGGCAGATGTGCAGGAGTACGTGATGGCACACAGTCCGCGGAATGCATCCTCCCGAGCAGAATCCATTTCGGAAGCACTCAGTAACCCAGTAAGACCCAAAATCCCATACCATGCCTTTAAAATGTTTTGTGAGGAGAAGGATGAGATCGATGGGTATTTACAGGATTTTGAGAGACTGTGCGAGTTACATGAGTTGGAGCAGTCCGTATGGGTGCCGGTGCTAGCAGGCAAGCTAGCCGGTAGGGCAGCGGAAGCGTATCGCGCTGTACCCAGGGAGGACAGCAAGGATTACGCTAAAGTGAAGAGCGCAATCTTGGAAAGATATGCCATTACCCCAGAGGCATACCGGCGCAAGTTTAGAGGCCTGCGCAAGCCAGAAAGAGATTCCCATGCAGAGTGGGCCCACAAGCTGGATCAAGCATCTCAGGGGTGGATACAGGCCAGCCAAGCTACCACCATGGAAGAATTGCGACAACTGATGCTTTTGGAGCAATTCTTTAACGGCTTGTCCCCAGAAGCCCAAGAATGGGTGAGAGATCGAAAACCCCTCACGTTAACCGAAGCAGCCAGATTAGCAGACCAGCATTTTGACGCCAGGAGGCACCATGGACTACTACCTAAGACGTACACTCGACCCACAGGACAGCCCAGTCCTCTACAGTCTAACAACCCCACAGCGGCACCGTTTCGTCCAGCCCCAGGGAATCCACCACCCCCCTCACGATACAATGGACGGGCGAATATACAATGCCACACCTGCAAGCAGTGGGGACATATGGCACGTGAGTGCACCCAAAATCGGAGCAGACAAGCTTGGAACCAGGTCAGACAGAACCTGGCCCCAAGGGCGGCTGCTCACCATTACCAAACGGAGCCAGCCGCTCATGAGGGGTTGAGCACCCCAGCCGGGGAACCCCTGGGAATTCTGCATGAGGTGATGTCGGTCCGAGCCACCGATAACCGGCAACATCACCGTCAGCTGGTGACCGTGGAGGGGAAGGAGGTCCAGGGACTTCGGGATTCGGGAGCTACTTTAACCCTGATAGCTCCCCATTTGGTGCCAGATACAGCACACACGGGCGGATCCGTGGCAGTACGAGTGGCAGGGGGAGCAGTATACCGATTGCCCACTGCTAAGATTCATTTGGATTGGGGTGCAGGGGAGGGCATGGTAGAAGTGGGCTTAATGCAAAACCTACCAGCGGATGTTGTACTGGGGAATGACCTGGGTCAGATGACCTCTGCTTTTGTACCTCAGGCTCCACATCAGGAGGTCCACCCAGTAACCACCCGGCAGCAGGCACGCACTACGGCCCCACCAGCTCACCACGAGGCTCAGGTAAGAGACCATGACACCCCCTTGACACATATGACTTGGGATACCCCCACCCAATTTGAGGCGGAGGTGAAAGCTGACCCCACGCTGCAGGCATACCGGGATAAAGGGAACACCGATCAGGCTGGGTTAGAAGGGGAACGGTACGTCTGGGAGAAAGGGTTATTGTACCGCATAGCCGAACGGGGGGTAGGCAGCGCAGTCACCGTGACCACTAAGCAACTGGTAGTACCCCAGAAGTATAGGCAGGAACTGCTCAGGATAGCTCATGACATTCCCCTGTCAGGCCACCTGGGAATGACTCGCACCCGCTACAGATTGACCCACGCCTTTTTCTGGCCTGGGATCTCTAAAGATGTACGGCAATATTGCACCTCCTGTGACGTGTGCCAACGAGTAGGCAAACGAGGTGACCGCCCTAAGGCTAAATTATGCCCGTTACCCATTATTGAGGAACCCTTTAGCAGGGTAGCAGTAGATATCGTAGGGCCTCTACCCAAGCCCAGTCCCTCCGGGAAGAGGTACATTTTAACCGTAGTGGACTATGCCACTAGGTACCCCGAGGCCATTGCGCTCTCCAACATCCATGCAGAGACGGTAGCTGAAGCCTTAATAAAAATATTTTCCCGGGTAGGGTTCCCCCAGGAGATAATATCAGATAGGGGAACCCAGTTTACCGCAGAGGTGACCCAACAACTTTGGAGGGTATGTGGTGTTAGACCCATAATTAACTCAGCCTACCATCCCCAGTCCAATGGGTTATGTGAGAGATTTAATGGGACTTTAAAACAGATGCTCCGTACATTTGGCGAGACTCATAAGGACTGGGAGCGCTACCTACCCCATCTGCTTTTCGCATATAGGGAGGTACCCCAAGAGTCGACAGGTTTTTCCCCCTTCGAATTGCTATTTGGGAGAAGGGTGCGGGGGCCATTAAACCTCATTAGGGAGCATTGGGAGCGAGAGAGTAGCCCCGATGGTAAACCCATTGTATCTTACGTGCTGGAGTTCAGGGACCGACTGGAGGCATTAACCCAGGCTGTACGTACCAACCTCCAGGCGGCTCAACAACGCCAGCGCCGCTGGTACGATAGGGGAGCCAGGGATCGCAGCTTTCAAGTGGGGCAGAAAGTTTTAATTTTAAAACCTGTACGCACCGACAAGCTGCAGGCCGTCTGGCAAGGCCCATACCAGGTCGTAGAGCAGCGATGCGACACTACCTATGTGATTGGCCCCTGCTCAGGGGTAGGGAAGCGACGCATGCTTCATGTGAACATGCTCAAACCCTACCATGAGAGGATGGAGGACGTGGCGGCAATATGCGCCTCGGCCTCTGAGGATCAGGAGAATCTGCCTCTCCCTGACCTATTAGAATCAGAGGACCAGATAGAGCCCTCCAGGGGCGTTCAGCTGGGGGAGCGGCTAAGCCCTTCGGAGCGTGCCCAGGTACAGGAGTTGATAGTAGCTAAAGGGGCTATCTTCTCCCACTTACCTGGGTACACCCCGCTGGCCACTCACCGAGTTGAAACCCCGGGGCAGCTACCTATGCGGCAGACCCCGTATCGTGTCCCTGAAGCAGTCAAGGCACACATGAAGGCAGAAATTGACGAGATGTTGCAACTAGGGGTTATCGAACCTTCCGACAGCCCCTGGGCATCCCCGGTAGTGTTGGTACCCAAGAAAGACGGCACCACACGCTTCTGTGTTGACTACCGGAGGCTAAATGACAAAACGGTGTCTGATGCCTATCCGATGCCCCGGATAGACGAGTTGCTGGATAAAATGGCTAGGGGACAGTATCTTACGACCATAGACTTATGCAAGGGATACTGGCAAATCCCGCTAGCCGATGACGCCGTCCCCAAGTCAGCGTTTATCACCCCGTTTGGCCTATACCAATTTCGGGTCATGCCTTTCGGGATGAAGAACGCTCCGGCGACCTTTCAAAGGATGGTAGATCGGCTACTGGACGGGTTCCAGGAGTATGCCTGCGCATACCTGGACGATATTGCCATATATAGCCAGAACTGGGCAGAACACCTACAGCATATAGGAGCAGTTATTGACCGTATAGGGGAGGCAGGGCTGACCCTGAAACCTAGTAAATGCCATATCGGGATGGCAGAAGTGCAGTATTTAGGCCACCGGGTGGGGAGCGGGCACCAGAAACCCGAACCGGCCAAAATTGAAGCTGTTGCTAAGTGGCCCACCCCTAGGACCAAGACCCAAGTACTGGCATTTTTAGGCACGGCGGGGTACTACAGAAAGTTCGTGCCCAATTATAGTGCCCTAGCCAAACCCCTGACTGACTTGACACGTAAGAACCTTCCTCGACAAGTTACTTGGGCCCCAGAGTGTGAGCAGGCATTCCAACAACTAAAGACGGCTCTAACTAATGCGCCTGTACTTGCTGCACCCGATCCAACTAAAAGATTTCTTGTTCACACAGACGCTTCGATGTTTGGAGTGGGGGCAGTGCTGAGCCAAGTTGGAGCAGATGGCGGAGAACACCCCGTAGCTTACTTGAGCCGAAAGTTGTTGCCCCGTGAAGTAAGCTACGCCGCCATCGAAAAAGAATGCCTGGCCGTGGTGTGGGCCCTCAAAAAGTTGCAGCCGTACCTGTATGGACAACCTTTTTCCTTACTCACAGATCACAACCCGTTGGTGTGGCTGAACCGTGTGGCCGGGGACAATGCCAGGCTGCTGCGCTGGAGTTTGGCGCTGCAGCCCTTCGACTTTACCATCCATTACCGCCCAGGGAAACAAAACGGTAACGCCGACGGGTTGTCCAGACAAACTGAACTTGAAAAGTGATCTGTGAGTGCTTCCCCGGACATCCCCAAGCCGATCCGTTGGGATCAGACTGTGTATGCCGGCTTGGTTCTGGGGGAGCATTGTGGCAAACCTAGCCACTTCTGGACTATAATGTAAGAAAGGTTGTCTATAGGCTGTATTGTGTGCTATGTAGATGTGACAGACCCTTCTGGCAGTACTGAAGGAGTTAAATGTGTTTAGCTTTAAGAAGACTATTCTTGAACGACAAGGTTACTAGTCTCAGCTATTGTGTACTTTCATTAAAGCTAGTGATTACCATTCCATTGTTCAATCACATCTAGAGAGACGACGCCTTAGTGATAAGAAGAGCCAAGTGTGTGTCCTGTGGTTAAGTTGTTATCAGCTTGAGCAAGGTATTCTATTGTATCATGTCAAAAGGCGTGTTCCATCCATCTAATCTACAACATTCTTTTCAACCCCCCATCTGGGAGGTCAGACCTGCATAAATACTAGGCATAGCCTTTTTAATAAAGTTCATTCTGTTTTAAACCTGAAAACTGGCTGGGTCGTGAGTTATTGACTCCCAAACTGTGTTTCGTCCGGTTATTGGGAGTATTTTAATATTGCTCTCCGCTACATAAGATTAGGGCGACATAGGGCTAAGTAGATAACATACTAACTCCTACTCAATGATAGAGACTAATTGTACAATAAGTTGAATACAGTCTTATTTCTATATTAATAAATATGAGAACTCATCCTTTCTTCAACAAGGAGTATGTAACCAACAATGAATTGCTTTATTTATTCATTCCAGTGCAACTTACAGTGACAAATTCAACCATAAACTGAGATTGATAGGCGACAATTACATGTATTTTCATCAAAATAAAGAAATAACAAAGACAAAAAAAGAAAAACAAAGAAAGAGAAAGAGAAAAAACAATATATTCAAAGGTCTTATCACTTCGGCCACACTGGTTTTTTTTCCCTTTATTTTCCTCTGTTCACCTTTACCTCTGTGGCTCGCACTCACCTATTTCTTGCTCTCAACTCCTTACCCGCCCCAGAGGTGTAGGGTGAGCTGTGTAACTGACTATACTCATTTCTCTCCTATCCTCCGCCCCTACTAGCATAGTGTCTCTGTGCTTAGTGACCTCAGTCTGGATAACTTCATTCAATCTACCTTCCTTACTCTCCTTACTGTTAATCTATGTTCCTTGACTATCTCCTCAACCTTGTCCTTAGCCGTCTCCCCTCCAGGCACCACCCCCAGAACTTTCTCCTCACCTACCTCCAAAGCCAATTTCAGCATTGCTTATCTGATCTAGTCCTACGTGAAGATGTTCCATTGTCCTCTCAACTGTGCGTTTAAAATGTATTCCGTGTCTTTAAAGGGATAAATGACCTGTTTCTGATGGGGGGTGTCTAATGTGTTAATGAGTGGTTCCCATTTGGTCATGAACTTCTTTGTTCTCCTTGTAATATCGCCCAGAGTGTCTATTTGCTCACATATCATCTGTTTCCTCAAACCTTCCTTGAGTTGGGCCAAGTGTGGGGGTACCTGAGTCAGCCATTGTTTGAGGATCAGTTTCCTAGCGTGTAATATTACATTGTTTCTGCATCTTTCCTTGTGTTTGAAGGAGTATCACCATTTCAGGTGTTAAGTTGACTTTTTCCCCTGTACTCCTCTCCAGCCATCTCTGTGTCATCCCCCAAAATCTTGCCAATCTCGGGCATTGGCATATCATGTGTATGATGTTTGGGTTGGCGTTCGAGCACTTTGGACACAAGCCTGGTGTGTTCTGTTGCCATTTGTGAAATAGCTTTGGTGTGATGTATGCATTGTGGAGCAGTTTAATATGGTATTCTCTTATGTCGTTTGACAATGTGGCCTCTCTCACCTCTGTAAGACTTTGTTCAATACAAGTATCAGTAAGGTCCTTCCCCATTAATGTGGTCCAGGTGTTCTGGAGATGTATCAAGTTTGCTTTGTTTGCTTTCTTCTGTAGGACTTTGTATGTGTGAGAAATAGATGTCAACCCCCCCTTTGTTAATGACAACAATCTGTAGATGTCGCAGTCATTGTCTGGCATTTTTCCAGATCTCAACAGGTTCTGCACATAGTGCCTTGCCTGGAGATAGGCAAAGTGGTGACTGTTGGGTATACCATAGTCATCTTGTAGATTTCTGAACGGTCTGATTGTCACTCCATCCGTTGAGAGGATGTGTTTAAGAGATGTCACTCCCCGCTCCCCCCAGAGTTTAAATGGTTTCGTGGTAAATCCAGCCGGGAAGTCAGGGTTACCTCCCAATGGCAGGAATACCGTGTGATTTGGTGAGACCTCAAGGGATCTGCATACCTTCCCCCATGCCTCTATCGGGCCACTGAACAATGTCGCCCCTCCCAGAATAGTGTCTATTTGCGCCCGAGTCATATGTGGTAGCATCTTGAGTGACCACGGTTTAATGTATTCTGTCTCTAGCTTGCTATTAGTAAAGCGTCTTCCATCTGTCAGCCAGTCCAGCACATATTTAGTCACAGCCGCCCAATTGTAGTGTTCTATGTTTGGTAGCCCCAAGCCCCCCTCCCCCGGCCCACAGGTCATCTTTTGAAAATTAATTCTATGTTTTTTACCCCTCCAAACAAAGTGTAGTATATCTTTATTCAATGTCTTGAGATCTTGTTTATGCAGAATTTCAGGGAGCATCTGTAGGGTATAGAGCAATTTTGGGAAAAGAATCATTTTGATCAGTCCCACCCTCCCTGATAGGGATATCTGTAACGTGTGCCAGGTCCCTAACATTTGTTTCAGATCTCTCAGTAAAGGTTTATGGTTAACTCCATACCATTGGGTTGGATCTCTGGTCAGTGTGATACCTAGGTATTTAAAGGTATGCGTAATCACTTTGAAATTGTCCTTTAAGGGTGTCTCAGGGTTTTTGTTTAGTAGCCACAGCAATTCGGATTTATCTTTGTTTATCCGATAGCCGGAGATCTCCCCGAAATCAGCTATGATGTTGGTTATGATGGGGATGTTTCGCCTGGGGTCACTAATGTATAGCACCATGTCATCAGCAAATAAGGATAGGTGATTGGCCACCCCACCCATCTCCAGGCCCACCGTCTCTGTCCTTAGCTTAATGGCCAATGGCTCTAGTGCTAGGTCAAAAAGAAGCGGAGATAAGGGGCATCCCTGCCTCGTGCCCCTCTTAAGGTGAAATGTTTTGGAGGGCGTTCCATTTACTAGGATGGCCGCTTGGGGATTGCTATAAATGGTTTTAATGGCTGCCATGAAGGGTCCCTGTATTCCAAATCTCCCCATAGTGCTGAATAGATGATCCCACAGTATTTTATCAAAAGCCTTTTCGGCATCCACTAGTATCAGGCAGGCCTCCTCTTTGCTTAATTGTTTGTTATTCCCACCCTGTTTCCAATAATGTGTAAGCATTAGCTGCAATTTTCTCATGTTTTTAACTGCCGATCTACCCTTTACAAACCCAGTCTGGTCTTCATGGACTAATAGGGGGAGAATTTCTGCTAATCTATTTGCGAGTATTTTGGTAAATATCTTGTAGTCCGAATTTAGAAGGGATATCGGCCTATAGGGTCTCTGTCCGGTTTGAGAAGCACTGTGATGTTGGCTTCAGTGAATCTGTTTGACAACTCAGCTTTCCCCTCTAGGATTGCGTTAAATAGTAATGCTAATGTCTCTACCGCCTCTGTTTTGATCATTTTATAAAACTCCCCGGGTAGACCATCTGGTCCCGGGGCCTTCTCTAGTGGGAGTGTTTCAATAACTATAGTGATCTCCGAAGGTTGAATGCGAGCATTCAACACTTGCAATTGATCCTCATCTAACTGTGGGAGTGTCAAATTTTCCCAGAACTTTGCTTTTGCGTCTTGGTCTATTTCCTGGGAGTCATACAAGTTTGAGTAGAAATCCTGGAACACTTTTTGTATTCCCATGTCTGATGTCGTTATGCCGTCTTTACCCTGAATTGCTGCTATGGTGTTTGACCTTCTGTCTAGCCTAATAAGTCTAGCAAGCAGTTTCCCTGTGCGGTTCCCGTATCGGTAGTATTTTGCATGGGACCTGTTCTGGGCGGAAACTGATGTCTGTATTAGATATGTGTCTCTGAATCCCTTGACCTCCCGGTATCTGACCCTGTTTTGTTCTGTGGGGTTCCGCAGGTATCGATTCTTAGCGTTTAATATCTGTCTTAATAGGAGGCCCCCTCGCATTCTACGTGTTTTCTGTACTTTGGCTGCATATGCTGTGATCACCCCCCTCAACACCGCCTTCGCCGATTCCCAGAATAGGGAGATGTCGTTAACATGTTGTGCATTCAGTTCCTTGTAAACTAACCATTCCCCTAGTAGGTGATTGTGAAGGTTAAGGTCATGAAAGAGGTGTGTGGGGAATTTCCACCTGCGAGCCGGCCTGTGAGGTGTGTCTGTGTCTATGAGCAGCGAAACTGGGACGTGATCTGATATGGTTATCGGGTCAATCTTGACATTTGTTATGCGGGGGCAAAGGGAACCTGTGATCAGAAAATAGTCTATGCGTGATAATGTCGTTTTAGCTGGATGTAAGCAAGTATAGTCCCTTGCCTCTGGGTTCCTGTCTCTCCAAACGTCTACCAGGGCTAGTGTGTTTCTGAAATGGTTAAGCATGCGCGTTTCCCCTTTGGAGCCTTGCCATTGTGCTGTCTGTCTTGTGGAGTGTTGTGGGTTGCAGAACCTATCCGCTGGTGTGTGCGGAGCAATATTATAGTCTCCCCCTATCACTAAGGGAAGGTCTGAGAATTGTATGAGTTTGGTCTGGAGCCCAGTCAAGAATGCTTTCTTCTCAGTATGCGGTCCATATAAGCCACATAATACCATATGTAAACTGCCTATTCTGATTTTAACTATAAGATATCTCCCCTCTGTGTCAGCTACCGTTTGCATAATAGAGTAGTCCAAGCCCTTGCGAAAAAGTATTGCCACTCCTCTGGCTCTCTTCCCCTCATACGGGGTGTACAAAACCTCCCCCACCCATCCCTGTTTGAGTTTCTGGTGTTCTCTTTGGGAGAGGTGAGTCTCTTCTAGTATCGCTATATCGGATCTTTTAATGTTTAATTGCCTTAAGATGGTCTTCCTCTTTATTGGAGATGTGATCCCCCCCACATTCCATGTGATGAGCTTCATGTTGTCTCCGGGTGTGGGCGCAACTTATGTGTGCTCAGTGGGAGATAGCTAGCGCCTGGAGTGTGTATGTCGTGTATGGGATACCTTTCAATATTCGTTCGTCTGTTTCAATTCCCCTGATGTTATGGTCTTGCGGGTCCTCTACCCCTGTTCCCTGGGGCGGTTTCCTAAAGCAGAGATGGCCTAGTTCTCGCTCTAGCACTTCTAAGCAATTGGTGTACAGGATAAACAAAACACAGATATTTATTAAACAGCAATAGAGTGATTTAGTCAAGTAGGCTGGTTATCTGAGGTATTGGTTATACACAATGACCTATTCCTTTCACTAGGTACTGTACTCTATAGTAGGAAATCACCACTATTAGTGCACAGCCCTGCCTCCTCCCTGACCTAGAAAACTTGCACTTAGTGCTAACCTAGAAACCCCTGTGACCCCTCTCTTTTAGAGACAGGTAATTAGCATGAAAGACAACAAGAGCATAGCACTTAAAACAAATAAGTTTAAACCAGCAATTTTAAATAATACTAGAAAACTTTTACAAAACTTTTACAACTTTTAAACTGTAATCGTTGGGTTATCCCCCTTCTTAGGGGCTTAACTGTTAAGTGTAGATACACCTTATATTCTGTGCAACCCCCCCCTCTCACTTTGTAAGGATACATATGTCCATGGTCATGTCCATAAACATTTGGTGTTTCAAGTATGGTTTATAGCTTCTGGCTTCTGGCCCAGCCTGGATTCTAGCTCAAGATTCCGCATCCTCCTCATCTGCTGCTTGCCGTTTTTCTCTTTCTCTTTGGAGGTATAGCGTGAGCTGTGTTGGAGATTCAAAAAAAAAAGTGGTCCTCTATCTGTGTGCAGTCTCAGCCTTGCCGGGAACAACAGTGCAGCCGTTCTACCCTGCTCGCTAAGCTGTTTGCAGTATGGCGAGAACTCTCTCCTTTTGGCTGCCACTGTCGCCGAATAGTCCTGAAACAGCAAGATTCGTTTTCCCCCATATTCCAATGAACTGTTCTTTCTGTATGCTTGTAGAATTGAGATCTTGTCCTTAAAATTGAGGTATTTCACCATGACCTGGCGTGGCTGTGGGTTATTATTGTCCCCTTGTCATCTTTGGTCTCCCACTCTATGGGCTCTCTCTACTGTGTATGGCAGGGAGTCTTTTGGGATGTTTAATAAATTGGGTAAGATTGTTTCTGCAAACTCCACCAGTTGCGAGCCGGGAATTGACTCTGGAACTCCCACCATCCTAAGGTTGTTTCTTCGTGACCTATTTTCTAGGTCATCGATTTTTGCCCACAATCTTTCATTTTGTTGCTGCAGGGAGTGTACTTGCGATTCAGTTTCTCTATGGCGTGATTCACCCTCTGCCACTTTCTGCTCCACTCTTGTCAGTCTGCCATTGAAAGATTTAACTTCCTCTGTTAGGGAGTCCATACCCGTTTGAAGTTGATCTATCTTTGGCAGAAACAATGCTGAAATCTGCGAGACGATTGGATGTGTGTCTTGAGGGCTCGCAGGTAGTGCGTCTTCCACAGGTCCTAGGGGTTGGTGAGTCTCCGCCTGATTTTTCTTTTTGTCTGCATTCTTTTGCCTGCCTGCCATGGCGTCTGTTTTTTTAACGTAAGAGATATAGAATTTTTGCATACAGGTTTTGGGGTTTACAGCTGCTATTTCCAACTGCGCTTGGCTGATGTGGAGGTGTTCTCACTTTAATGAGGTGTAGGTAAAAATTAACTGGGCTTGGATCAGTTGAGATTTATACTAAAGCAATGTAGCGATGGGTGAGCAGGGGGACGGAGATGCTTGTGGTCTAGCCCTGCATTTGCAAGATAAATGGCAGATCTCTTCAGAAAATTAAGCAGTCTATTAATTTATTTAGGGGGGGGGGGTCTCTCCCTTTCCGTGGGGGATGTGGTGTCTTGAAGCTCCTACAGTATCTTCAACCCCAAGTGTCACCTTCCAGCCCTAGGGGAGGTCACCTGCCCAAGTTGGTTATTGGCAGATTGATCTGCTATTTAGTCCCTTGTTAGAGGGTAGGGTGAATCTTTATGCACGCCTGTCTGTGCACCCTCCAGCTTGTATTGTGTGTAAGGGGTCTGTGTGCTTTCCTCACTGCACTGAGTATTTGGGCGCCCTGATTGTCAATATGGGAGATAACGCTATATATTCTCTGCAGTGATCCTCTAGCCCCAATGCTGCTTTGCCTTGTTCTACTTTGGCCGTAGCATTTACTCTGCTAAATCTCCTTTTTACTCTCCTCAGTGTGTGTATATACTGTTAATTTAGCACCATAAGCACCGTGCCTTGTATGGAGTCAGCACTCCCTCCCCATGTAGTGGCTTGCAGCTCAGTTGGTGTTATATGCCGCTTTTATATTCAAGGCAAAATGGCGATTTCCTGCCTTCGATTTGCTCACCCTCCTGCTCTCCTTTCTACCGCTTGTCTCCTAGGGTCCTTCTCACTCTCCTCTTGGCCTCTGTCGGACCTTTCTTTTGGGCTCAAACAGATGCAACGCCAAGCCAGATCCACAGCGTTGTGTTTTTCTGTAATGGCGGCCGTTACCGCCGCCTCCGCTGTCTCGCTCCTCTGTCAGATTCTTCAGCGGTGAGGGAATCGGATGACGGATTCCATGCCGACCCTGCTCCAGGCAGACTTTGTACAGCTGCCAAGGATGTCGGCTTTAAGTCGGGCTATTAATTAATTAATTTGCTATCTTTAGCAGTGAACGGACCCGGAGCTCCTTCCCTTGCGTCCGTTCACTTCGCCCGCCCACCGGAAGACCAACAATGAATTGCTATTCATATTATATAATAAAACACCAACATCAAGAAAACATAATGATTTAATAAATATATACCAGCCCATTTAAAAAAGTACTGAAAAATAGTTATAGGCAGAATATCCATATTTTATATGGGGTAGGTACTACATGATAGTGGGGCCCTATATATACAGAACCTACACATTAAAATAATCAGGAGATTCGACAAAGTGTCAATCAAATGTGAGCTTAGCTCAAAACTAGAAAAAAATTGAATCCTTTAGCTACAGAAGCCCCGACAGCATGCCAACATACCCCATAATATCAGCCTATATCTGTGACATAATAGGGATCCCCAGAAAAGCTCCCTAGGGATCAATAGAGGAACGTATGGGTGCAAAGTTTTTAATTTATGGATCCAATAGGTCTCTCTTTGCCTCAACCTAAAGAACTGGTTATAAAGATGAGACTTAGGGATATGTTCTATAGGAGAAATGGAAAAACAATTTATTTTGCCATTATGTTTGGCATGACAATGTCTTGGTACACTATGTAAGCTTGTAATTGTTCTTCATATTGCGATGGTGCTCAGACCATCTGATACTAAGGCGCCTACAAATACGGCCGACATATTGGATTCCACAGATGCAGGAAAGGAGATAAACCACATAATTAGACGCACAAGACGTGTGGCCGACAATAGGATATATCCTCTTAGTAACAAAGGATTGATATGTGTGCGCATTGTGTACAATGTGATCACGCATTTTACATCTCCTTACTCCGCATCTGAAACATCCAGATTTAGTCACCCTCTTTATAGTCATTGGGATCCTAGGCGTAATGTTTTTCTTATGTTTGACTATTTTACTTGGTGCCAAAATGGTCTTCAAATTTGGGGCCCTTTTAAAAACCACTGTGGGCTTTGGTTCAATCAAATTGCCTAGTATAGGATCCTTAGTCAGAATGTTCCAGTATTTAGTAATTATTCGTTTTATCAATTTATGGTTGCAATTAAACTGTGTAATGAACATAGTACGATTTTTTTCGTTGATGTTACATTTTTTTTGTGTGAAAATATGAGTCCCTATCATCAAACTTAGCACTTCTGTATCCTCTATCTATAATATGGCATGGATATTTCTTCTCTCTAAATCTTTTTTTTTTAATATCAAACTTTGCGCCTCATAATCCAGAAGAGTACTGCAATTTCTATGCACTTGCTTGAATTGCCCATAAGGGCCGTTTCTTTTCCATGGATAGTAATGGTTACTGGTGAAATCCAAGTAACTATTACAATCCACCATTTTAAAGTAAGTGGTACATAAAACCTTTCCATCTACAAATCGTAAATCAAGGTCTAAAAAGACAATTGTAGTGTCATTGATGGAGCTAGTAAATTTCAACCCCCTATAATTGTTGTTGAGATGCTCTATAAACGTATTTGCTGATGTTTCATCACCTCTCCAGACAAAAATCAGATCATCTACAGGGAGTGCAGAATTATTAGGCAAATGAGTATTTTGACCACATCATCCTCTTTATGCATGTTGTCTTACTCCAAGCTGTATAGGCTCGAAAGCCTACTACCAATTAAGCATATTAGGTGATGTGCATCTCTGTAATGAGAAGGGGTGTGGTCTAATGACATCAACACCCTATATCAGGTGTGCATAATTATTAGGCAACTTCCTTTCCTTTGGCAAAATGGGTCAAAAGAAGGACTTGACAGGCTCAGAAAAGTCAAAAATAGTTAGATATCTTGCAGAGGGATGCAGCACTCTTAAAATTGCAAAGCTTCTGAAGCGTGATCATCGAACAATCAAGCGTTTCATTCAAAATAGTTAACAGGGTCGCAAGAAGCGTGTGGAAAAACCAAGGCACAAAATAACTGCCCATGAACTGAGAAAAGTCAAGCGTGCAGCTGCCAAGATGCCACTTGCCACCAGTTTGGCCATATTTCAGAGCTGCAACATCACTGGAGTGCCCAAAAGCACAAGGTGTGCAATACTCAGAGACATGGCCAAGGTAAGAAAGGCTGAAAGACGACCACCACTGAACAAGACACACAAGCTGAAACGTCAAGACTGGGCCAAGAAATATCTCAAGACTGATTTTTCTAAGGTTTTATGGACTGATGAAATGACAGTGAGTCTTGATGGGCCAGATGGATGGGCCCGTGGCTGGATTGGTAAAGGGCAGAGAGCTTTAGTCCGACTCAGACGCCAGCAAGGTGGAGGTGGAGTACTGGTTTGGGCTGGTATCATCAAAGATGAGCTTGTGGGGCCTTTTCGGGTTGAGGATGGAGTCAAGCTCAACTCCCAGTCCTACTGCCAGTTTCTGGAAGACACCTTCTTCAAGCAGTGGTACAGGAAGAAGTCTGCATCCATCAAGAAAAACATGATTTTCATGCAGGACAATGCTCCATCACACGCGTCCAAGTACTCCACAGCGTGGCTGGCAAGAAAGGGTATAAAAGAAGAAAATCTAATGACATGGCCTCCTTGTTTACCTGATCTGAACCCCATTGAGAACCTGTGGTCCATCATCAAATGTGAGATTTACAAGGAGGGAAAACAGTACACCTCTCTGAACAGTGTCTGGGAGGCTGTGGTTGCTGCTGCACGCACTGTTGATGGTGAACAGATCAAAACACTGACAGAATCCATGGATGGCAGGCTTTTGAGTGTCCTTGCAAAGAAAGGTGGCTATATTGGTCACTGATTTGTTTTTGTTTTGTTTTTGAATGTCAGAAATGTATATTTGTGAATGTTGAGATGTTATATTGGTTTCACTGGTAAAAATAAATAATTGAAATGGGTATATATTTGTTTTTTGTTAAGTTGCCTAATAATTATGCACAGTAATAGTCACCTGCACACACAGATATCCCCCTAAAATAGCTATAACTAAAAACAAACTAAAAACTACTTCCAAAACTATTCAGCTTTGATATTAATGAGTTTTTTGGGTTAATTGAGAACATGGTTGTTGTTCAATAATAAAATTAATCCTCAAAAATACAACTTGCCTAATAATTCTGCACTCCCTGTATATATCGCCCGTAGAATACCAGGTTTGCCCCATATCTAGTCGTAGATATATTTCTGTTCAAAAGACCCCATATAGAGATTGGCATAATTTAAGGCGAACTTGGTACCCATGGCTATCCCCCTAGTTTGTAGAAAAAAATTCATCCTGAAACACAAAATAATTGTGTTGCAGGATTAATGATATCAATTGTAGAATAAATTATCTCTGTAGATCAGGTAAATAAATGTCACCTTCTAGATAACTACCCAAATCATGGGGAATATTAGACTAGAAAGCCTGGACATCACACGTAATCCATAATAGGTCCTGTGTGATCTCCAATGGCTCTAATTTTTTAATAAGATCTGACAAATCCCGAATATAGGATTCTAATCCTAATACATATTTCTGTAGGAAGTGGTCAACATAGGAGGAGACATTGTCCGTTAGGCTACCTATACCAACTATTATCGGACGAATTTGGGATTCGTCAGATCTTATTAGAAAATTAGAGCCATTGGAGATCACACAGGACCTATTATGGATTACGTGTGATGTCCAGGCTCTCTATTCTAATATTCCCCACGATTTGGGCATTTCGACAGTGTCTGGTTATCTGGAAGGTGACATTTTTTTACCAGATCCACAGAGATAATTTATTCTACAATTGATATCATTCATCCTGCGACACAATTATTTTGTGTTTCAGGATGATTTTTTTCTACAAACTAGAGGGACAGCCATGGGTACCAGGTTTGCCCCAAGTTATGCCAATCTCTATATGGGGTCTTCTTAACAGCAATCAGCAAATACATTTATAGAGCATCTCAACAACATTTATAGGGGGCTGAAATTTACTAGCTCCATCAATGACACTACAATTGTCTTTTTAGACCTTGATCTAAGATTTGTAGATGGAAAGGTTTTAAGTACCACTTACTTTAAAACGGTGGATTGTAATAGTTACTTGGATTTCACCAGTAACCATTACTATCCGTGGGAAAAGAAGCGTCCCTTATGGGCAATTCAAGCGAGTACATAGAAATTGCAGTACTCTTTTGGATTATGAGGCGCAAAGTTTGATTTTAAAAGAAAGATTTAGCAAGAAGAAATACCCATGCCATATTATAGATAGAGGATACAGACAAAAAAAGATGTAACATCAATCGAAAAAAATCGTACTATGTTCATTACACAGTTTAATTGCAACCATAATTTGATAAAACAAATAATTACTAAACACTGGAACATTCTGACTAGGATCCTATCCTAGGAAATTTGATTGAAACAAAGCCCACAGTGGTTTTTAAAAGGGCCACAAATTTGAAGACCATTTTGGCACCAAGTAAAATAGTCAAACATAAGAAAAACATTATGCCTAGGATCCCAATGACTATAAAGAGGGTGACTAAATCTGGATGTTTCAGATGCGGAGTAAGGAGATGTAAAATGTGTAATCACATTGTACACAATGCACACACGTTTTAATCCTTTGTTACTAAGAGGATATATCCTATTGTCGACCACACATCTTGTGCGTCTAATCATGTGGTCTATCTCCTTTCCTGCATCTGTGGAATCCAATATGTCGGCCGTACCTGTAGGCGCCTTAGTATCAGATGGTCTGAGCACCATCGCAATATGAAGAACAATTACAATCTACATAGTGTACCAAGACATTGTCATGCCAAACATAATTGCAAAATCAATTGTTTTTCCATTTCTCCTATAGAACATATCCCTAAGTCCCATCTTTATAACCAGTTCTTTAGGTTGAGGCAAAGAGAGACCTATTGGATCCATAAATTAAAAACTTTGTACCCATACGGTCTCAATATGGACGTCGATTTAGCGGCCTTCTATTGATCCCTAGGGAGCTTTTCTGTGGATCCCTATTATGTCACAGATATAGGCTGATATTATGGGGTATGTTGGCATGCTGTTGGGGCTTCTGTATCTATAGGATTCGATTTTTTTCTAGTTTTGAGCTAAGCTCACATTTGATCGACACTTTGTCGAAACTCCTGATTATTTTAATGTGTAGGTTCTGTATATATAGGGCCCCACCAACATGTAGTACCTACCCCATATCAAATATGGATATTCTGCCTATAACTATTTTTTAGTACCTTTTTAAATTGGAATATATATATTTATTCGATCATTATGTTTTCTTGATGTTGGTGTTTTATTATATAATATGAATAGCAATTCATTGTTGGTTACATACTCCTTGTTGACCAAAGGATGAGTTCTCATATTTGTTAATATAGAAATAAGACTGTATTCAACTGATTGTACTATTAGTCTCTATTTCTCATTGAGTAGAAGTTAGTATGTTATCTACTTAGCCCTATGTCGCCCTAATCTTATATATATGTGTCCTTGATGCTGGTGTTTCATTATATAATATGAATAATAATTCATTGTTGGTTACATACTCCCTGTTTATGAAAATATGAGTTCTTATAGTTGTTAATATAGAAATAAGACTACATTCAACCGATTGTACTATTAGTCTCTATTTCTTATCGAGTAGGAGTTAATATGTCCATAATTGTTGCAGGGAAATCCTTTAAAGTGCCAGTCTCCATACCTAGAAGACAAAAAAGCACTTACCTGCAATCTAGCTGTCCGGCAGGTAGACGGCTCACAAGGCGTGAAAGGACACATACTCCTTACAGAGACCTGTAGAAAAAGAAAGAACAGAGAAAACCTACTCTGGCTTTCTATACCATGGGCAGTACATATGTTAGAAAACCAAGAAAGGATTACCTCACAACTTTCTAACTGCTTTAAAACCACTACTACTCTACTGCAGAGATTGACGTGGACTACAGCTATACTCAAAAATCTTGCTTGTAGTGAAAGGAAATCAATTTTTCTTCAGACACCAAACTTCACCTCCTCCATTGACAGAGGCAAAAAGAATGACTAGGGATTGTGGGTTGGGGAGTGACCTTTAACAGCTTTGCTGTGGTGCTCTTTGTCTCCTCCTGCTGGCCAGTAGTGATATTCCCACTAGTATTGATGACGTTGTGGAATCTCCATATCTTAGGAAAGAAAGTGTTTCAATGAGCTATGAACACACACGTGATGACAGGAAATGTATACCCTGTGGCTCCACATACCTCCTTCCTATTATACCTGAATAGAAGGGGTTTACATTATTGAGGCCCACTCTGACGTGCATTGCAGAATATACCCAGATTTCACATTAATTATGCTTTAAAAGGGCCACATAAAAGTGTATAGAAATCTTTGCAAAAGTGCTAGTTTATTCCAGGATATTTGTCTTACAATCTAATGTTAAAATCCCAAAGTTACATCCATTCGATGGAATAATATCAATCATATTGGTCAATAAAACTAGAATTACATGTTGAACAATAATCACACATTTTAAACACATACGTAAAACAAGTTGCGATCACGTGTCTCATGTGAACCAATCACTGCAATCACTGAACCAAGTCTTCAAACGAGTCATTAAATAGGAATCAGTTCCATGGGTCCGATGCTTGTCACGTGTGCTAAACAGCCTTGTGTGCTAAATCATCTTTTGCATATTGCCCAAGATAGAAACAGTATTTTCGGCTGGTCTTTCTTTTTAGTGAAAACATTGTATCCATCTTGGAGTATCCCATAGACAGACTGTCCGATCGTGAAACAGCATCCCAAAAGTATGTGTATTTCAGAAATTATGACATTTATAGTGTTAAAGTTAAGTAAGAGTTGGTAGGGAACAAAAATCTTAAACCTCACTAACGCCTAGATTACGAATTTTGATTGCTATAGGGAAATTAATGAATGCAACAAAAGTGGCGTAATTCCCTATAGCGCTGCCATTACAAGTTTTAAAAAAACAGGCTTGTGCGGGCGATAAGGGGTTTTTAAGCTCCATACTGCACCAAAAACAAGCACTGATTTGACGTGCTCTTGCATGCTTTCCCCATAGACATCAATGGGGAGAGCGGGTCAGAAAAAAGTCTAACACCTATGATCGCGGAAAGAAAAGCTCCGTAACGCAGCCCCATTGATGTCTATGGGGAAAATAAAAATACTGTTTAAACCTAATACCCTAACATAAACCCTACATCTAAACACCCCTAATCTGCTGCCCCCGACATTGCCGATGCCTACCTACAGTTATAACCCCTAATCTGCCGCTCCCAATATCGCCGCCCTAAACAAAGGTATTAATCCCTAATCTGCCGCTCTGGATATCGCCGCCACTATACTAAAGTTATTAACCCCTATTCCGCTGCACCCCAACATCGTCCACACTATAATAAATGCATTAACCCCTATTCTGCCACTCCCTGACATCGCTGCAACTAAATAAAGCTATTAACCCCTAAACCTCTGGCCTCCCACATCACTACCACTAAATAAACCTATTAACCCCTAAACCGCAAGCCCCAAACATCGCAAAAACAACCTAAATTAAACTAATGACCCCTAACCCTAAGGTAACCCTAACCTTAGCGTAATCCTAACCCTAACACCCCCTAACTTTAACATAATTAAAATAGAGCTAAATTAAATTTACAATTATTAACTAAATAAACCTATTAACCCCTAAACCACCACCCCCACATCGCAACAACCTAAATTAAAAGTTTAACCCCTGACCCTAACGTAACCCTAACACCCCCTAACTTTAACATAATTAAAATAGAGCTAAATAAAAACTTACAATTATTAACTAAATAATACCTATTTAAAACTAAATACATACTTACCTGTGAAATAAAACCTAAGCTAGCTACAATATAACTCATAGTTATATTGTAGCTAGCTTAGGTTTTATTTTTATTTCACAGGTAAGTTTCTATTTATTTTAACTAGGTATAATAGTTAATAATAGTAAATAGTTATTTCCTATTTAATAACTACCTAGTTAAAATAAATATAAAATTACCTGTCAAATAAAACCTAAGCTACCTTACACTAAAACTTAAAATTACAAAAAATAAAAAAAACCTACCATTACAAAAAAACAAAACAAAATTATCCCAAAAAAATAAAATTATTCCTATTCTAATACCCTTTAAAAAAAAACACCCCAAAATAAAAAAGCCTAACTAAAAAAAGGGCCTTTTGTAGGGCATTGCCCTAAGTTAAACAGCTCGTTTGCTATAAAAAACAAACACCCCCTAACAGTATACAAACCCCCACCCCCCAAACTTCCAAGGGTTGGAACAACTAATAGGATTTAAGCAGCTCTCATTCTATTGATTGATTCATCATCTAATAGGAGTAGAGCTGTTTAAATCCTATTGGCTGATTTGAACAGGCAATTGTCAGGGTGCCAGGATCAGACTGAGATGAGAAGTGCAAAAATAATCACACCTTTATTAAAAGCAAAAAATAATAAAAAGTCCACAAGTTAAATAACAAGCCAGGAGTCAAAACCAGAGCTGGTAGTCAGACAAGCTGAATCAGGAGCCAAAGCGAATAGTCAGACGAGCCGGAATCAGGAACAAGGAAAACAGCAGAGTCAGGAACAAGCCAGGGATCAGGAACCAGGAAGGACGTCAGGCAGCCAGGTAATACACAGGAACCCTCACAAACAGGTCTGAGACAACGCAAAGGCAAAGCATACTGAACAGAGGCCCTTAAAATAATAAGTGATAACATCACAATTCTCAGACTGCATCCTGTCTCACACGGATGATGCACAACAGCCAGGAAGTGCAGGAAATGAGCAGCATCCCCCACAATGCACCATAGTCAGGAAGAGAGGTGAGTAAAATGGCTGCCAGCAGCACATGGCAAACACAATGGAAAAAACCCTGACAGTACCCTCCCCTCAACGACCCCTCCCCCGCGGGGGGACAAAAGGCTTATTGGGGAAACGGGCATGGAAGGCACGGAGGAGGGCGGGAGCATGAACATCAGAGGAGGGAACAAAAAAAACACTCCTCCGGACTGTAGCCCCTCCAGTTAACCAAATACTGTACACGGCCCCTGGACATACGAGCATCAATAATGCTGCTGACCTCATACTCCTCATGGTTGTCAAAAAAGATAGGATGGGGACGAGGCAACACAGTGGTAAACCGATTACAAACCAATGGTTTCAAGAGGGAGACATGAAAAACATTGGATATGCGCATAGCAGGAGGAAGGTCAAGAGCGTAGGCCACAGGATTAACCCGTCGGAGTATTCGAAAAGGACCAACATAATGGGGAGCCAATTTATTGGAAGGCACACAAAGGTTCAAGTTGCGGGAGGACAGCCAAACTCTCTCACCAATCTGGTAGGAAGGTGCGGGCAGACGCCTACGATCAGCCTGGAAATTTTGGCACTGCATAGAACGATGAAGGCAATCCTGAATATGCACCCACGTGGAACGGAGTTGCCGGAGATACTCCTCCAAAGCCGGAATACCCTGAGACATGAATGAATATGGGCAACAAGGATGGTTGAAACCCATAATTCGCCATGAACAGGAATAAGTTGGAGGAAGCATTAATAGCACTATTACGAGCAAACTCTGCCCAAGGTAACAGTTCAGACCAATTATTGTGGTGATCTGAGACATAGCAACGGAGGAACTGTTCCAGAGCTTGATTAGACCGTTCTGCAGCCCCATTGGATTGAAGATGATATGCAGAGGAGAAGGAAAGCTGGATCCCCATTTGAGCACTAAAGGAATGCCAAAATCTGGAGACAAACTGGCTACCCCGGTCCGACACTATCTCCTTGGGTAACCAATGTAAACGGAAGACCTCCCGGGCAAAAATTGAAGCAAGCTCCTGAGCGGCAGGCAGCTTCATCAAGGGAATGCAATGTGACATTTTAGAAAAACGGTCAACCACCATAAGGATAACAGTATTGCCATTGGAAACAGGGAGCTCGACAATGAAGTCCATGGAAAGATGTGTCCAAGGACACTCACCATTAGCAATAGGTTGAAGAAGACCCACAGGAAGACGTCGAGGAGTCTTATTCTGTGCACAAACTGAGCAGGAGAAGAAGAAAACCTGGCCACCAGAATTGTCGAGTGACAGACCAAATCATGTGGTTCTTGCCTGGGTGACCTGCGGCTTTAGGATAGTGGTAAATGTGCAAAAGTTTAGTTCGAAGATTCTCAGGAACAAAACACTTACCACTAGGTTTCTCAGGAGGTGCATTGGTTTGTGCAGCCAGGATCTCCTCCCCCAAGGGAGAAGTCAAATTAGTACGTATAGTAGCAAAAAATATGGTCAGGAGGTATAACTGGAATAGGTACAGACTCCTCCTTGGACAGAGGCAAAAATTGTCGAGAGAGGGCATCAGCCCTAACATTCTTACTACCAGGCAGGTAGGAGACCACATAATTAAACTAAGACAAAAATAGTGCCCATCTGGCCTGTCGGAGGCGACAAACGTTTTGCTTCAGATATATAAGTTAAATTCTTGTGGTCAGTAAGAATGAGCACTGGCACGCTAGTACCCTCGAGAAGATGCCTCCATTCCTTGAGTGCAAAAATTATGGCCAGTAATTCCCTGTTGCCAATTTCATAATTGCACTCTGCTGGAGACAATTTCTTAGAGAAGAAACAACACGGATGCAAGGAACCGTCAGGCATAGGACGTTGAGACAAGAGGGCACCTTCTCCAGTCTCAGATGCATCAACCTCAAAAACGAAAGGCAGGACAGGGTTAGGATGAGCCAGAACTGGAGCAGCAGCAAAGGCAGTCTTAAGACTATCAAAGGCCTTAATGGCAGTAGGTGACCAATGAAGTGGATCATTCTCTTTATGGGTCATGTCTGTGATAGGTTTAACCAAGGAAGAAAAGTTTTTAATAAACTTTCTATAGTAATTGGCGACCGAAGACCAACTGGGCGAGGCCACTGCAGAACTGCAGATAACTTGTCAGGATCCATGGAGAACCCTGCAACGGAGATAACATAACCTAGGAAGGTTACTTGAGTCTGATGGAAGTCACATTTCTCGAGTTTACAAAAGAGGCCGTTATCACGTAGTCTCTGAAGAACCCGTGTAACATCAGAACGATGAGCCTCAAGTGTGGGTGAGTGTATGAGGATGTCGTCTAAGTACACCACAACACACTGTTGCAACATATCTCGTAGGACATCATTAATAAATTCCTGAAAAACAGCAGGAGCATTACATAGGTCAAAGGGCATTACAAGATACTCATAATGCCCGCTCCTGGTGTTAAATGCTGTTTTCCATTCGTGACCCTCCTTAATCCTAACGAGATTGTACGCTCCTTTCAAATCAAGTTTAGAAAAGACCGTAGCTCCCTTGAGGCGGTCAAAGAGTTCCGTAATGAGCGGAATAGGGTAAGCATTATTAATGGTAAGATGATTAAGACCCCTATAATCGATACATGGTCTTAACTCGCCACCCTTTTCCTTCACAAAGAAGAAGCCAGCCCCTGCAGGAGAGCAGGATTTGCGGATGATCCCCCGCGACAGAGCATCGGCAACATACTCCGCCATAGCACAATTCTCTGCAACAGACAGAGGGTACACCCGGCTCCAAGAAGGAATGGCTCCGGGTTGCAGGTCTATGGCACAATTGTAAGACCGGTGAGGAGGCAACGTACCGGCACGCACGTTGTCAAACACGTCTAGGAACTCTCGGTACTCCTCTGGCAATTGAGATACCGAAGAAGTGCACAAGACTTTAACTGGTTTCCGAAGACAAGTGGAAATACATTGCGGGGACCACGACAAAATTTCGGACCTACGCCAGTCGAGACTGGGATTGTGCTTTTGGAGCCAGGGATAACCCAGAACAACTGAAAAATGCAGAGAGTTTATCACCTAGAACTGGAGGGTTTCAAAATGGAGAGCCCCAACAGCCATGGACAATGGAGCAGTTTAGTGAGTAACGAGTGCGGGCTGAAGGGGCCTGCCATCAATGGCCTCAATAGCAAGCGGAACGGACCGAGGCAAAACAGGAATGGAGTGCTTTGATACAAAAGCACTGTCAATGAAATAGCCCGCAGCACCGGAGTCAACAAAAGCCTGAGTGACTATGGAGGAGTCCACCCAGGAAAGGACAACCGTGACCAAAGGTTTCTCCTTAAGTGGTTCCGGGGACGAGGATAAACCACCCAAGGTCTGCCCCCGACAGGACCTTAGGTGTGAGCGTTTCCCAACCGTGTAGGACAAGGCTTCAAAAGGTGGCCCTGAAACCCACAATAGAGGCAGAGCCCCTCCCTCCTCCTAAAGGCCCTCTCCACCGCGGAGAGCCGCGTGAATCCCAACTGCATCGGCTCAGCAGTACCTGGTGACTCGGGACCAGGAGGCATGGGAGGAGAGGGAGGCATGGGTGGGAACAAACACGTAGGAGACAACGGAACAGGAGGCTTCCGCAAGGGCTCCTTGAAAGAGGGCCTCTCTCTGAGTCTGATGTCAATTAGGATAAAAAAAGGCACCAATGCCTAGAGATCCTCTGGTAAATCTCTGGCAGCAACTTCATCTTTAATCGCATCAGAGAGCCCATGAAAGAAAGCGGCAACAAGGGCTTCATTGTTCCAACCTACCTCTGCGGCAAGCGTACGGAACTCAATAGCATACTGAGCAACAGATCTTGTACCTTGCTGAATGGACATGAGTCGTTTAGCAGCAGAGGAGGAGCGAGCCGGAACATCAAATACCCTTCGAAAGGAGGCCACAAATTCAGTGTATTTTGAAATCACAGGTTTATTAGTCTCCCACAAGGGATTAGCCCAGGCAAGAGCTGTGTCAGAGAGTAACGAGATGAGAAATCCCACCTTAGCTCTGTCAGAGGGAAACGCCTGAGGTAACACCTCAAAGTAAATGCCCACCTGGTTCAAAAACCCTCTGCACTGAATAAGATCGCCTCCATATCGCTGAGGTAGAGGTGCAGAACCGGACATGCTCCTGGTAGGCATAGGCGCAGCAGCGGAAACAGGAGCAGCCATAACTTGCGGGACACTTTGGTCCAAATGTGCAGTGCAAGTCAGCAGGGTTTGCAGGGCTAGTGCAAATTGATCCAAGCGTTGATCCTGTACATCCATCCTGGAAATGATGGCAGGTAAAGATGGATAATTAGCAGCATCAGGATTCATTGCCTTTGCGTAATGTCAGGGTGCCAGAAATCAGACTGAGACGAGAAGTGCAAAAATAATCACACCTTTATTAAAAGCAAAAAATAATAAAAAGTCCACAAGTCAAATAACAAGCCAGGAGTCAAAACCAGAGCTTGTAGTCAGGCGAGCCGATTCAGGAGCCAAAGCGAATAGTCAGACGAGCCGGAATCAGGAACAAGGAAAACAGCAGAGTCAGGAACAAGCCAGGGATCAGGAACCTGGAAGGACGTCAGGCAGCCAGGTAATACACAGGAACTCTCACAAACAGGTCTGAGACAACGCAAAGGCAAAGCATACTGAACAGAGGCCCTTAAAAATAATAAGTGATGACATCACAATTCTGAGACTGCATCCTGTCTCACACGGATGATGCACACCAGTCTGGCCATAAAAGGAAGTTCAGTAAATGAGCAGCATCCCCCACAATGCACCATAGCCAGGAAGAGAGGTGAGTAAAATGGCTGCCAGCAGCACATGGCAAACACAACAGGGAAAAAACCCTGACACCAATAGGATATTAGCAGCTCTAATTCCTATTGGCTGATTCAAATTTTTCAACCAATAGGAATGCAAAGGACGCATCTTGGATTGCGTTCCTTGCATTGAAGATTCAGTGTATGGCAGCGACCATATGAAGAGGATGCCCCGCTCTGTGCCGCCAGGATCAAGATAGAAGATGCCGCCTGGTTGAAGATTGAAGAGGCCGCCTGGATGAAGACTTCTTGCCGCTTGGATGAGGACTTCGCCACCGGGATGAAGATTGAAGAGGCCGTCTGGATGAAGACTTCTCCGCCGGGATGAAGATCGTTCAAAAACTGTAAGTGGATCGTCTTGGGGTTAGTGTTAGGTTTTTTAAAGGTTTTTTTGGGTGAGTTTTATTTTTAGATTAGGGTTTGGGCAGTAAAAGAGCTAAATACCCTTTTAAGGGTGTAATAACTATATAACTGGAAAATAACATTTTGCTATAGTAAGGAAAGCTGAACCCTTTTGAATAAACTAGTTTCCAAGAGATAATATCAAGCAACTCAACCCCCAAGGTTTCTACAGAAGAATCAAAGGCTACCATCCAATGTAGATAAGACAGGTGAGACCTGCTCTCCTTTCTGGGGACAGAAAATCAAATAACATAACGCTTCAAAGGACACAGGACAGAACAAGGGGGTCATAAATCTTCTGACCAGATAAGGTCAGTCCTGAGATGGGTTGCAAAGGTCTGAAGGCATTAGGAAAACTCATTTCCTGGAAGAAGGTATATTCAGAAAATGCTATCTTTTGTTATGCAGCAAGATTGAAATTGAGTGCCAAGTTATCTGGATAAATTCTATGCCTTTAAGAAATACTGTGCATGAATTGCTGTATCCACTTGGAACAGGTGTGAGTACATAAATGAGATACTTAGTTGTGAGCAATATTTATTGAGACACTTTAACAAATAGAAGCAGAAAAGTGGAATTGAAATGTTACAAGTAAGTTTTACTGTGTAACAATACTTGCGTTTAGCTTTGATTATAGGAGGCAGAGATCTGTATCATGTGACAGCCCTCAGCGAATCACAAATGCATATACGTATATTCTGTGAATTCTTGCACATGCTCAGTAGGAGCTGGTAACTCAAAACGTGTAAATATAAAAAGACTGTGCACATTTTGTAAATGGAAGTAAATTGAAAAGCTGTTTAAAATTCCATGCTCTATCTTATTGTTTCTCAGTCTTTTTGCAGCAATTACCCCTACAGACATAAGTTAGTACCATAAGTACCCCCCAACTGCAACATGCGAATATTAATTATTAATAAAAAATAAAATAAAAAAAAGTTCATACCCCAGAAAGTGGGGGGATACCACGTACCAAATCTTCAGGTACCCCCAGGGATAGATGTACCACAGGTTGAGAAACTAGGCTCTATCTGATTCATTCATTAATATTTAATTTTGACTTGAATGTACTTTAAAATAAGTTTGAACGTTATAGCATATATATATATATATATATTTTTTTTCACAATGTACAAATGTCATATAGCAAAATAATTGGTGCAATAAATGACATTCTGTAAGGGTTGTTGTATGATAAAAATATAAATTATGCTTACCTGATAATTTTATTTCTATCGTAGGGAGGAGAGTCCACAGCTTCATTCATTACATGAGGGAAATAAGAACCTTGCCACCAGGAGGAGGCAAAGACACCCCAGCCAAAGGCTTAAATACCTCCCCCGCTTCCCTCATCCCCCAGTCATTCTGCAGAGGGAACAAGGAACAGTAGGAGAAATATCAGGGTATAAATAGTGCCAGAAGAACAAAAAACTACTCCTCCCCACAATGAAAATGAAATTATCAGGTATAATTTATATTTTCCATCTAAAGGGGAGGAGAGTCCACAGCTTCATTCATTACTTGTGGGAACAAGTACCCAAGCTCTAGTTGACACTGAATGAAAACGTGAGGACAAGAGGCGGACCCTAATCTGAGGGCACCACAGCCTGTAAAACCTTTCTCCCAAAAACTGCTTCTGCCGAAGCAAAAAATGTCAAACTTGTAAAATTTTGTAAAGGTATGTAAGGAAGAGGCCTCATTCTTGAAGGCCCACGAAGAAGCCACAGCTCTAGTCGAGCCGTGAGCCTCTGAGGAGGCTTATGTCCCACTGTCTCGTAGGCTAAGTGAATCATACTCCTCAACCAAAAAGACAAAGAAGTTGCAAAGGCTTTCTGCCCCCCTGCGCTTCCCTGAATACACCACCAAAAGAAATGTAGTCTGTCTGAAATCCTTCGTAGCCTGAAGATAGAACTTCAAAGCTCGAACCACATCCAAATTATAAAATAACCTCTCCTTAGGAGAAGAGGGGTTAGGACACAAAGAAGGAACAACGATTTCCTGCTTATGTTACGGTTAGACACAACCTTGAGAAGGAAATCCCAAACCATAAGAAGTACAGCTTATCAGCGTGAAACACCAGGGTAAGGAGGCTCACATATGCAAGGCCGCCAACTCAGATACTCTGCGTGCCGATGCAACAGTTAACTGAAAAATAACTTTCCAAGAAAGAATCATAAATGTCAACAGAGTGCATAGGTTTAAACCGAATCCTCAGCAAACACCTTCAGAACCAAGTTCAAGCTCCAAGGCGAGAACGGCTTGTCTAAAAACAGCCTGATTTCTAGAATTCTAGCAAGCCTCTTGTGTAACAGAAGCAGACCATGCCAAAATCTGTCCCTTCAAGGAACTAGCGGGCAAGTCCCTTCTCCAGGTCCATCCTGGATACCTGAACCCTGTGCCAAGGATATCCATGCTTCTCACACCAGGACAAGTAAGTCCTCCACACTTATGATAGATGCGATGAGTGTCTGGCTTCCTGACCTGAACGAGAGTATCAATCACTCTCTCAGAGAAACCCTCTCTTGGCCAAGACTAAGCGTCAATCTCCACGCAGTCAGCTTCAGAGAATATAGAATTTGATAATGAAAAGGACCCAGAACCAGCAGATCCCTGCGACAGGGTAATCTCCATGGAGGAGACAATGACATCCCCACCAGATCAGCAAACCACGTCCTCCGAGGCCACGACGGAGCAATCAGAATTGCCGAAGCTTGCTCCTGCTTGATGCGGGCCACTACACGAGGTAGAAGTGGCAACAGTGGAAAAATGTAAACTAGGTTGAACCCCCAAAGGTACCTCCTAGGCATCTATCAGCTCTGCCTGGGGATCACTGGATCGCGACCCGTATCTGGGTAGCTTGCAATTCCAGTCTGGACGCCATGAGATCTATCTCCGGAGTCCCCCATTCGTGACAATTCTCCGCAAACACCTTGGGGTGTAGAGACCATTCGGCCCTGCTGAGAAAATCCACTTCCCAGTTGTCCACACCCGGAATGTGGATTGCTGAGAGTGAGCAGTTGTGGGACTCTGCCCATTCTAAAATCCGAGAAACTTCCCTCATTGCTAGGGAGCTTTTCCGGTCCCCCCTGATGGTTGATGTAAGCCACCGAGGTAATGTAGTCTGTCTGGAATCTGATGAAGCTGAACGACCCCAGAAGAGTCAACGTCTCCTGGCACCTCAAACAGCTCCCCATCCTGCCAGACCCGCGTCCGTGGTTACAATCTTCCAGGATGGTCCTCAGGAAGGATTGTCCCTTGGGACAGTTGTTCCCGGACGGATCCACCAAGAGAGAGAGTCCTTCGTCCGATCATCCAGAGAAATCGGTTGGATACATCTGTATAATCGCCGTTCCACTGTCCTCAACATGCACAACTGAAGAGGTCTGAGATGGAACCTGGCGAATGGAATGACATCGACCATGAGCCCGATCACCTCCATACTCCACAGAGGGACTGGAGTAGGACTGAAGGGCAAGACAATCTTCCTGTGTCGCTGATTTGTGAGAAATATTCTCATGGATATAGAATCTATTATCGTTCCCAGGAACTCCCACCCTGTTGCTGGGATTTAGGGAGCTCTTTCCTGAGTTTATCTTTCAACCGTGAGATTGGAGCAAAAAGCAGAAGGGCCCTCGAGTGGTCCTCTGCGAGGCCTGAATGATGTTGCCTGGACTAGGATATTCATCCAGTTAGGGCACCACAGCAATGCCCTCTGGACCTGGCTACTGCAAGCAGTGCCCCCAGAACCTTCGTGAAGACTCTTGGGGCAGTCGCCAGACCAAAGGGAAGGGTCACAAATTGGAAATGTTGGTCCAGAAATACAAATCTCAGGAGCCTGAAGTGATCCCTGTAGAACGGCACATGAAGGTAGGCATCCTTCAAGTCTATTGTAGTCATGAACTGACTCTCTTGAACTAGGGGCAGAATAGATCTGATCAGCCAGAAACTGGTTTAAACATTTTAGGTCTAGAATCGGGCATGACATGCCCCTCCTCTTCTTTGAGACCACGAAAAGATTTGAATAGTACGCTAGACCATAGTACCCTAGACCCCTTTCTGCTGGGGGTACTGGTACAATAACTCAGAGAGAAGAGATATCCCTCACACAGTCTAGAAAAGCTTCTCTCTTTTCTGGTCTGGAAGACAGATTTGACAGGAGGAATCTGCCCCTGGGTGGATGAGTTCTGAACCCTATCCTGTATCCTTGGGTGACAACCTCCAGAACCCAAGGGTCCTGAACGTCCCTGCAACCAGGCTTCTGAAAAGAGAGATAATCTGCCCCCTACATGGTCTGGAGACAGGGTCGGGGGCCGCACCTTCATGACGACTTTGTCTTGGCGGGCTTCTTGTTCTGCTTGGACTTGTTCCAAGACTGAGCTGGCTTCCAAGCACCCTTGGACTGATCCGCTTTCGTGGCGGGCTGCTAGGGTTGGGCCTTATCTGCATGAAAGGGATGAAAAGTAGATCCCTTAGGTTTAACCTTCTTTTCCTGTAGTAGGAAAGCACCCTTGCCTCCCGTCACCGTGGATATGATTGAGTCCAATCCTGGACCAAACAGGATCTTTCCCTGAAAGGGAAGGGATAACAGTCTGGACTTTAGAGGTCATGTCCGCAGACCACGACTTTAGCCACAGAGCCCTCCGGGCTAGTACAGAAAACCCTGAAACCTTAGCATTCAAGCGAATAATTTGCATATTGGCATCACAAATAAAAGAATTAGCTACCCTCAAGGCCTTAATTCTCTCCTGTATTTCGTAGAGGGGAGTCTCCCTCTTGACCATATCAGACAGAGATTCACACCAATATGTCGCAGCCCCGGAAACTGCTGTTAGCGCCGCTGCCAGCTGTAAAACAAACCCTGTGTGTTGAAACATCTTCTTCAACATGTTTTCTAACTTTTTATCCATAGGTTTCTTGAACGATGAACTTTCCTCAAGAGGAATCGTCGTTCGCTTGGCGAGCATAGAGATAGCACTATCCACCTTAGGAACGGTCCCCCACAGTTCGAGCTGAGAGTCCGGAACAGGGAGCAGTTTCTTAAAGGAAAAGAAAGAACCTAATCTTTCCCCATTCATTCTTAATAATTTTAGGCCATCTTAACAAGAACCGGGAAGGTCTGAGGTACCACCCTGTCCTCATACACTTTATCAAGCTTAGGAATCGATGGTTCCTCCGGTAGTTTCGGTTCCGGAACCTCGAGAGTAGCAAGCACCTGGTTCAGCCAAAAGCGCAAATTTTCCATCCTAAACCTAAAGCCAGGCTCCTCCGCAGATGGAGCTTTAGATGACATGGATTCCGACCAGAAGGAACGTCCTCCGAAGAGTCGGATAAACCTTTCCGAGATATCCATAGGAGTATATGACTCCTGGGCCGTATCGCCATATTTTACACTACTCTTGCGCCTAGCAAAATGTGGTAAGGCACTAATCACCTTTGAGACCGCTGTTTGCAGTTGATCCACAAAGTCTGACGGCCAACGGATTTCCCCCCGAAGAAGATGTAGGCATGCCCTGGGGCACTGCATGTGTACTCATAGATGAATGTAGGGACACACCTCATGGGATGGAGAGCGCTCAGGAGGTGGACCAGCTCAGTAGTACTAGACATTCTCTTCTTTCGAGAAGCCGAGATCTTATGTCAGTATCTGTTAATGAATAGTGTTGCCATTTCCTGTAAGGCAAGAATTTTGTATCATGAACCTCAACTGCTGAGTACATATTATTCTAGTTACATATTTTTTTTTTGTTTTTACATTGATTTCTGGGATAGATCATAAATAACTCACCAAAGTAAATGAAAAGCCCAGAGACCAGGTGTTAAATTAATAGATGGCAATCCAAGTTAAATACACTATCGCCACCACCTGTGTATAACACTTAAAACTTGCAGCAGTGTATCAACTTAAGACACCAATTTATAATATATACACTCTAGAGCATAATATGTCTGTCAGGATAGGTAAAGTCCAGAGTTAGACCCAAATGCTAGAATGAGGTTAATAACACCCTAGCACAGTGAGTATATACCAGGACCTGACCCTGCGACAGCTGTAGTATAATATACTCACAGTAATAGACTGGAAGGGTAGGAGAAGAAACTTTGTGTAGAAAGGGTTTAACCAATAGAGTAATCAGGCAGGCAATGTCCAGCAAGGTGTAATCAGGCAGGTAAGGGTTAACCATAGAATAGTCAGGCAAGCAATATCCAGTAACGTGTAATCAGGCAGATAGGAGTTAACCAATAGAGTAGTCAGGTAAGCAATGTCCAGCAACGTGTAATCAGGCAGGTAAGGGTTAACCCAATAGAGTAGTTAGGTAAGCCGTGTCCAGCAACGTGTTATCAGGCAGGTAGGGGTTAACCAATAGAATAGTCAGGTAAGCAGTGTCCAGCAACGTGTTATCAGGCAGGTAGGGGTTAACCAATAGAGTAGTCAGGTAAGCAGTGTCCAGCAACGTGTTATCAGGCAGGTAGGGGTTAACCAATAGAGTAGTCAGGTAAGCAGTGTCCAGCAACGTGTTATCAGGCAGGTAGGGGTTAACCAAAAGAGTAGTCAGGTAAGCAGTGTCCAGCAACGATATCAGGCAGGTAGGGGTTTAGGTTCAGAATAAGCAGGCACAAATTCAGGAATCACAAGAATAAATTTGTACTCACATAGCCCACGAGTAACAACAAACAGGCACCGATGAGAGGAGACGCCGAATAAGAAAGGCCTCCTGACGTCATCGGAAGAGCCGACGGGAACACAGGGTTGCTAAGCAACCAATGAAAGCGCTACCGCGCTGAGACAGAGAAGCGATCAGAAGCTGAGCGATCGCGACAATGTCATTTAGAAAAACTGGCAAAGGAAATTAATAAAGTTAGTTTGACATATATGAATAGTAAAACAACGGTGACTGAAAGATAGAGTTGTTTGATTAAGTGAGATCAGATCTTACTTGCGGTAAGTGATTTTAGAAGTAAGTCCCTTCGGCTGGCAAGCGTTGTCCTGTATGGAGGCCAGGAGCGGAGTGAGTCTCTGAGCGAGAGTAGTCCAGACTGCAGTGTGGTGCAGGTTGGCGTGTGACGTCACCGCTGTCGGATTACCGGAAGTAGCTGTAGGAAGGAGACTGAAGGTAACGATCCTGAAGAATCAGATCAAGTCCAAGTACCGGCTCAGTAGATCAGTTCAGATGCTGAGGTAGAACAAAGTTGCAATACTAAGCAACGAGATGAGTGAGAGGCAGGGCTTTTATTCAGGGAATATAAGAAGGAACTCCCCCTGCCTTAAAGAGACACTAACAAACATGACACCTTATCAAGGCAAGGGGAACATAGTTGAGTAGGCGGATCTACCGGAACCTCCTCACAATAAACACAGGTACTAGACTTAGTTAAAGAGGGAGTACCCTCTAACACGTCAGATTCCTCCATAGCTTGTGGCTTTGTTACGGACTAGAATAAAATATAAACAATGGCACCTTTATAACCTCCAATGGCCGGGGCACTCACCACCAGCTAGGACCCAGACAACAGAAGCCATTACGTCTCCTGCACCGTCAGTCCAGCAAGGATGTAAAATAGGCCACAACCGGACAGCAGGAATGCCTCGCAGGACCGCCGCTGCACTAGGGAGAAAACGCGCCAAAAACAGCAGTGCAATACTCCCGGAAGGAAACTAAAGTTCACCCATTTCCAGAGCCTCATCTCACACATATCGCAGCAATCACACAATAAACAATATTATGTATAAACCCCCCTGTTCAATAATCCCCTCACTAGGGATATTAACCCTTGATTCTATAAAGATAAAAGGCATCACACTGTGACCCTGTCTTCTGCGTTGTTATTATGTGTATAAAAATAATAGTTTCGCAGAAAGACTCTCCCTGCATCTCCGGACTCTAACTTTCACCCAAACTCTCACTGAGAGGCTGACAGGACTACTTAAAACTCCAGTTCCATTTCAACGAGAACTACCCTTCATAAGAGACTACTCCAAATCTTCCGACACTTCTCTACCTTACTCCTGTGACGAAAGGCAAAGAATGACAGGGGGATGAGGGAAGTGGGGGAGGTATTTAAGCCTTTGGCTGGGGTGTCTTTGCCTCCTCCTGGTGGCCGGGTTCTTATTTCCCACAAGTAATGAATGAAGCCATTGACTCTCCTCCCCTTTAGATGGAAAAAATATTTTACAGTATAGGAATGTCCCGAGATAAGATAATTTATAAAATGAAATTGACTCCATACAGTAGTTTCTCATTTTTTTTTTTGATAAATTGTTTATATAACTATATTTACCCTTCCAATATAAATAAACCGCTAGAAGCGTGTGATCCCCTAATAATAGGAAGGGGTCTCTCATGGACCCTCAAGGCTATATATTACACTTAGGGGGATTTCGGGGGGTAAAAGAAAAAAATGATATTGTCGTAGGATGCATTTTCCTATGCTTACCTGGTAAGCAGTATCTGGGGCGGGGGAGGGGGGCAAGGATGATAAGATAGTACTATGGGTAAAGTAACTATGTAGAATGTAAACTGAATAGTAGTGTACAACTCAGGTAAATATGTGCTAGCAGGTTGCATTATAGCTAGAGTTCAGACTCAAACATATTCCAACTTAAAATTATATATAATAACTAGTGGCTACACTCATAGTCAAGATCACAGGGTTATATTCCAATACATATAACATTCAATCTCCTATTGCTGGAACATCTAAGAGATAAAACATATACCTCATCAAAAGGAGGTGCAACAATGTATAGAGGCTTTTTGTTCAGTATTCATATAGATTACATAATATAACAGATCTGGTAAACTACAAAGAATAATAAACATTGTGGATAAGCCGCCTTAAGAGGTAAATAGGCATAGGATACTATCATATCTAGATGGATATTATCTGCCATCTGGCATCATAAAGATATATGCTGAGTAACCCTAGAAAGACATTAATACCATCAGAAAGACTTCTTGGTTATATACTTCTCACTATACAGGCACCAGAATATATAACACAGGCCTCTTTAAGATTACCAAGAGACACTTATAAGTCAAAATGACTATTGCTGAACTAACCACAAAGCAGCTCTCACATATATAAAAATTTTAACTTAAATTAAATATGCAACTGAGTAGTAAGTTAGGATTATGAGTGGTAACTAACTATAGCATAACTTCTGATCTAAAGAGGCAAGTAGGGTCTAGTGTTTTATCCTACACAAACCCTCCAAGTCATTTGTATCAGAAAAGTGGCAGAAAATGTCATCCAGGCTTGTCTGTCAGTTTCCTCGGCTGCCTGGGTATACTATTTAAGAGATACCTCTGCTGTGATATAGCCATCCGCTTCAAATAAACATTTAGCAGTCTCTTTTATGACTATCTGCCAAACAGATATTATACCCGGTATGATCGGGTAATTAGGGCTCTGTGCCTCTGAGTTCTCCAAATTAGAAAAATGTGCTGGTTCGTTCTGCAGATTACCTTGTGTGTCAGTCAAGGCGTTGGGCTGGTGGGTTAGATATTGTCAGTATATTTATAAGAATCTTAGCAGTACTCTCCAAATAATATGTGAGTATATGGCAGGATTATAACTGAATATATTTAACAATCTTTCTTTAAACTGAACCCACAATCAAATATGCATATACTAAGACAATAAAATTAATATAAATACCTGAATTCTTTATTATTAGTAAATATCTATGAACACATTGAAATATATTTGTAATACCAGAATATGAATCAATATTATATGCGTTTAAAAACTATTAAAATATGCTATGCAAAATTCATAGAAGTTTACCCTTAAAATTAGCCTTACTTACAATAGCCTTTCATTCAATTAACACAATGAGACTAAGGTATAAACCACTGAACCTTCAGACTGATACAATTTTAACAGTGCTTAGTTAAACAATAGGATAATATATATATATATATATATATATATATATATATATATACTCAGCTATTTAGATGCAATCGATTCTAATACAATTCTAATTAGGATACTAAAAGTACATATATTCTTAATGTGAACAGTTACTTAAATGTCTAATTATTTAAACTGGAACAAATTCTTATTTACTTATAATTAAAACCAATTCTAAGATATATATATATACAGTATTCTATATTTTGCATAGATGAATTATTTAGCATGCAAGAGACAAACTTAACTGTATATAGGACTATGAACATAGTTAAAATACTGAGTGCTCCTTTAAATCTCTTTACTATGAATTGACTATGTTTCTACCAATAACCGTTGTTTCAAATAAATAAAAATTAGAACAATTATACTTCACCAATTTGAACCAATTCGTAAGGGTCTTCATCTCATTTGAAGGAAAGTTATTGCATAGATCAAGGGTAAGTTTTTCGTTTCTTGCTCAAGTGAAATGTGTTCCCAAGTATGCCCCAGATATCAAATCACTAGTTTCAGCAAGTCCCAAAAAAAAACTGTGTCCCTTGTTTACATTTACTATTCCTTTTATCTAATCATTGATGATCTTTTTCGTTCACGCCCATGGTGCTTTTCCCTTCTCATTGGATACTTTGGGGAACGCTCCCCATTGGCTCAGTATATATTGTCGCTATGGAAACGCATCTTTTAACAGTTAAGTCCCTTGACTGTCATACTGGATTCTGGCCATCGGGGGCAGCGGACAAACAACACAGCAATACATTTAATCATTTCTAAACATTTTTAACAATTCAATATTTCTATGAAGTGGTTATTCATTAGACCATAACTTCACTCACAATATTAATTATAGATGGGACAGCATCATATCATTTTTCTGATTATTTTAATATGAAACATCATGTGTCTTTTTTTTTTTTTTTGAAAAATATTTTTATTGAGACAAACAAAAGGAAGTAAAATAATGCAATTCCACATGGGTATGTGAGTAGAAATTATAAACATAAAAAAGAGGAACAATATGTCTTAAACAGTGGTGTAATAATCATTATCTCGCATTTAACACATACACAATTCTATATGTGCTGGTGAATATAGAGGTGGAATTTCACAAAAAGAAATAAAGGGTCTATTTTAAGTATTATGAGAAGTTTTGTGAGTAAATATATGTTGACGTAGCTATATCTCTATTTTATGAAGAGTTGGACTGAGTAGACCAGGCTTTGCTCACTGAAGTGGTTACATAGTGATACTATAGTCAAAGATCAGCAAATCCACTGGAGGTGAGGGAAATGTTTATCAGATAACTGTATAGAACCTTTTTATTGGTCAGGAGGTCTGTGTCAATGAAGAGATATAACTAACACAAATGATGAGAAAGAACAGAACGATTACAGCGGGCAAGAGCCGCTTGGATTAAAAGAAAATGGGTATGGGACCCACTATAGGGGGGGGGGGGACAAAGCCATTATAGATTGCGCTAAATGGAGCGGAGCCAGTGTAAAAGAGGAGAAGAGGTGTCTGGGAAGTACTCTGAATATCTGTTTGGGATGTGAAGAGAGAGGGAGGGGGGAGCTCTCTGGTGTATAGCTGAAAATTCCTCCCTTCCGGGTATAGTGGACCTATAAAATGGTATATACACTAATTATTAGGTGGTATCCAATATGTGGGCTCTATAAGATAAACAAGTATTACAGTATCTTGCCCAGAGAATAAAGTAATCAAAAGCTGGTTCATGTAAATAGGATACTACATTAGTGAGTCCCCTGCACACTACTATATGGAGGCTATTACATCAACATACCCCAACTTCAGGGCGATTGAGGAAATCTTTGTAGTAAGCTAGGTTGCATAAAACTAGTATAGTATTAAATAGTGTAGGAGTCTGGCCCTTAGCTGTATATACTATTAGTGCCCGGTTCCAACAAAGTGGATAGTCTAAAAAATCTTCAGCATACTAAGCCTCGTAGCGGCCTTAGTGTAGTATACACATCTATGGGCATATGATAGGACCAACCGTATAGTGTAATGTGTTGAAGTAGGTGACTTTAAAAGTAATAGAGATTTCATCATTCATAGCTCATACTTTAAGTGGGAACTAGATTCTATAAACATATAACTCAGTGACAGGGATATAAATATGCTCTATGTAAGCTACATTAATACCCAACTGTTGAGATTCTTAGTGCGAACAGTAATGACCATGTTGAGAAACTAAAACGGTAGCCCTATATGTTAATTAGTAGTAAACAGGAACATAGCATATTTAAACAGAGATAAACCAAGCCTCCAAATCAAACTGAGTGGACGGTACAAAGCATATTGAAGGATAAAAAATGTATAACAGCTTATATACTAGTTAGGTTGTGCATAATAGTTTGTAATAAGCCTATATAAATAGTACATAAGAATGCTAGGTTGTGCATAATAAAAGTGTGAAGAAGCTCACCACTCTAGATCCTGAGTAGGGTAATTCTATTCAGCATAAGCATATTAACACTATGTCTGGAGATGCAATAATATACCAGGAAATAATAAACTACAGCTAGGGTGCACATGCCAACTCAAGGGCTTATTCGATACTAAAACACCCAATAAAGCATTAAAATGTATAGACTTGAGGAAATAGAAAAGCACCACCCTAACCTAGATAGGTGCCATAGCAAGGTACATACTCAAATATAAACATAGAGTTTCATAAATGGGGAGTATTAAGTATACCTTCAAGGACAAGGGACTGTACACCTGCGATTTGTGCATAAACTATGTTTACCTAGAGATTTTGACCTATGGAACAGAACTACAAGTAGGCTAAACCCCACTACTAAAGGTATTACATACAAGCTGCTAGGGAATATCTGAATGCGCAGGGCAGAGAATTCAAGCAGCTCATGGTTGATATCAACAACTATAAATTATATACACATACATAAGATTGCCTATAACTGGATAGGACACTGAGAATTGCTACGTCTTATGAAATCTGCCTACAAATGAGCTCCATAAAGTGAGAACAAAAAACATTACAGATATTAGGGCTCCTGTTTTCTAGCCATATACTAAAACTCCTATATAGTAAACAAGCATAGTGGTATGCAAACGTCCCAACTAAACCGTCAAAAAAGGATGCAAATATACTAATAAAAACTATGGAGAAAAAGATTAGTCTTTGCAAGCTGTATAGTCTGATTACTGGAGACTTGCTAGCTCTTCTGTCTAGGCCTACTGTAACTTCAGCCCACTCCAACTGTATTCCTGAGTCTCATGGCAGGTTGGGCTGTGTGACTCCGTTGCGATGCAGCTGCAGCTAGGGAAGTTGCGAGTCCTTTTATCTCCCTAACCGGGTCACGGCCCGGTTTATAGAATCCAGGAGCGTTGCCTGATATATCCTCAGGGGAGGGAGTTTGAGCTATCGGCTGTATATTGAAAGCTCTAGTCAGGTTGTACTGCAGCAGCCGTGACAGGTCTAGGCGTATTGCGCTATGGGTCTCCGGCTCCGTGTAAACGAAGGAGGGCTGTACTATGCGGGTCTGCTCATCAGTATCTGCCAGATCCATATTCTCAGGACTAGGGCTCTTTGTTTCTGACATATGGAACTCCACTGATTCTCGAGTCGGATCTTCTGACCGCTGTGGCTGGTCTGTTGTATGCTGATCGCAAGCTGCCTGTCGATTGGCTTCCTCCGCTACCTCCCTTGTCTGGATTGAAATCCGTGGTGGGGCCATAGCAGTTCTCAGCTCCGCAATGAGGACTTGCTGATGGGAGTCCAGGGAGCGCATAAGATTTTGTACCGCAGTAGCAATAAGCTGCTCCATCAGTGAGCTGAAAGGGTAGTGGGCGTAGAGGTCATATCTCTATTAACCAGGGTGGTGCGTAGGCCACCAAGAGTATGGCGGTTTACTCTGTGTCGTGGTCTCGGTGAGACAGAAGGCCTTTGTGTTATTATTATGTCAGTTATTTTGTCCCATTGTCCCATAACCTGCAATCCATGATCCGGTATACTTTAAGAGCCAGGAATGAGGATAGATAAATTCTTGACGTGCCATTAATTGATAATTTAATGATCAAGTACAGGGAGCTCAAAATTGGCACGTCTTGCTGCTTTGGCTGTTGGCTCCGCCCCCCCATCATTTGTCTTTAACATTATATTATATTAAAGTAATTATACTGCCAATTATTCCAGATTGATACTATTTAAAATCCTGACATTTCATTCATGCAAATACAGCATGTTTCACATTTCTAACAAATTCTGAATATATAAATCTTGTCTATTGTCCATCTGAAATAAAAATAAGTGTTATTAATCATTTCTTTTTAGGTCCACAATAAAACACAGAGGCTAAGACATTTTATGCTTTCAAAATATATATATATATATATATATATATATACACATTCATTTCTATGCAGTGTTCATCCAGATATCTCATTAAATCAGTTGCTCTTATAAATTTAATTAGATTTCTGGAAAACAGAGAGAATAAAAAAAAATGTTTTTATTTTTGAGTCCATGGTTCAGTGCTTGTATACTCCCCAGACGTAGTGTCTGCATTACGTATATTTAAGTGTCAGAGTTACACAGCAGGGGTTATTTGCATTTGAATGTAAGTGGTCACATTCCCACAAAATATATCACTTAAACTAGACTTCTAGGCAACGTAGGAGATTTTATCACATATTTCCAGGTAGTGACCACATATGGTCTCTTGGAATGGCTGTTAAAGTTAAATAAACCAAATGTTTTATTGTTCTCACTTGTTTAAAATAACTTTGCCTACTGAATGGGGGAAGAAACTGAACATGAGTTAAGTCAATTTTTCTGAATGAATGAATCATTTTCTACTGACTAGCCAAATATATATATATTATATATATATATATATTAATCTTTACTTATACTTTGACAATATGCTGAGATCTGTTCCCGGGGATTGGCCTCATCTCCCGGGGTCTGATCATCCCAAGCAGGTTTTATATTCCAAACATTTTGCCTCTGAGTTAGCAGTACTTCTGTGTAAGGTGGGTTTATGGATTGCAAGTTCTCATTTTGCGTTGGCGGTAGTAAGTCGCCGAAGCTTTTGAGCACCGCCACCTCAAAGTCAAGTAAGAGAGCCTGTATAGTCTGAGAGACATCCTCCATAGTAGGTAAAATAAAAAGAGGGAACTTGAGTGAAGCAGTCTTAAGTCCTAGTTAAGCGGATGAGACCGCACTGCGTAATCATGGTACACCCTGCTCCGTGTTAGATTAGACAAGGGTAACGTGAGCTTGAGCGTTGTGAGACCAATTTATTACTTCTGGAGTAGAACGAGCCTATCTAACTGTATATGGTGATCATACCTCCATTATTGCTGTTCCAACTCAATGTGAAGGGGTAATATGTAGATTCGCTAAAGTGCTGA